>NC_056745.1:1162205699-1162305699 GCF_019279795.1 Protopterus annectens
AATGATTGTTTGGATAATCGACTCTGTACTGTAGGAGCTAAAAGTCTTGTAATAAACTATGCAAGTTAACCTAGGTTAATATCACATGTATGGAAATTTCAGTTGCCAAAATATTTTAACACATAAACACAGTAACATAATGAATAACAATCAAGTTCCTAATCACGCAGTCTGAGTTTTCCTGAGCTAACATTCTGTAGTGGCAGGTCCTGCTGAGTGTGGGTTCCAAATGAAGGTTCAAGCCATTGCAGTTCCATTTTTCTGCCATTTATATCTTGTGCTTGAAGGTGAGTTTACATTCCATTCATTGTTCATGCCTCTAGTTTACACTGCATATCTTAATAAGTCACAACAACAACCTGGAATATTCAGACACAAATGAAAAGCCCTTCTGAGCTCAGTAGATGACTACTGAAGCATATAATAAGAAGGAATGAGGCTATCTCATAGTGTTTTATGACAGTGAATCCAGACGTCCACACAGGATCATGTTCACAGTATTGCACATTCATGTAATTGTCAAAGTTATGTTCTGGCTATATAAAATTGCAGAGTCAGAACTGGTGTACCTCTATGAACAGCAAAACATACGGCTAAAAAGTATAACATTAAGGCTAAACCTTAAAACAATGACAAATAATGAAAAACTGATGCATAGCAGAAAATACTTAAATTAATTAAATCAAATCTTTAGAGCCATTTCCTTCAAGCTCAAATACTAAAACAAAGAGTAAAACGGTCACACAGATAACCAACTGGTTAAAAAACACAAAAAGAAAAATCTAGTAAAGCTAGACTTCTACCTGTGTGATGCTTTAAACCTCTTGCATCAAAGACCTCATAGGACACATGCAAATCACTCTTTAAGGATATCAAGTGTTTTAGCTAAATAGCAATTGGGAATTTCTATGATTTTTTTTGTTTTACTTTCATTTTTAAGTTTATTTATAGACAATTTCAGGGCCTTAAAACCAAACAACACTACCTCTAGCCATACACATTTTAACCTTCTTATGATATCATTAACAAAGCATAACAGGGTTGTTTGACCTTTGAAAACACAGGGTTGTCATACACAGCTGATATCCATAAACATTAGGGTGTCTACAAAATATCCCTACTAACAAATGAAAACAAAGAGTAAAAAGATCACAACGATAATCAACTGGTTAAAAACACAAAAAGAAAAATCTAGCAAAGCTAGACTTCTGTGTGATACCTTAAACCTCTTGCATCAGAGGCCTCATGGGATATATGCAAATCACACTTTAAGGTTATCAGGCATTTCAGCTAAATGGCAATTCTGAATGTCCATGACTTTTTCTTTTACTTTCATTTTTAAGTCTATTTATGGACAATTTCAAGCCATTAAAGCCAAACCTCTCTAGCTGTGGACATGCATGTTTCTAGTCTAGCTTTGCTAGATTTTTCTTTTTGCATGTTTTAACCAGTTGGTTATCTGTGTGACCTTTTTACTCTTTGTTTTAGTTTGTTAGCTGATATATTTTGTAGATACCCTAATGTTTATGGATATCAGCTGGGTATGACAACCCTGTGTTTCCAAAGGTAAAACATTCTTCTTATGCTGTGCTGATGATGTCAAAAGAAGGCAGAAACATGCATGTCCACAGCTAGAGGGGTTTGGCTTTAATGGCCTGAAATTGTCCATAATTAGACTTAAAAATGAAAGTAAAAGGAAAAAGTCATGGACATTCAGAATTGCCATTTAGCTGAAACACCTGATATCCTTAAAGGGTGATTTGTATATATCCCATAAGGCCTCTGACGCAAGAGATTTAAGGTATCACACAGTTGGAAGTCTAGCGTTGCTAGATTTTTCTTTTTGTGTTTTTTACCAGTTGATTATCTGTGTGACCTTTTTACTCTTTGTTTTAGTTTGGGTATTTTGTAGACACCCTAATGTTTATGGATATCAGCTGTGTATGACAACCCTGTGTTTCCAAATGTCAAATGTTTTTATGCTATGCTGGTGATGTTATAAGAAGGTGTATAGGTTGGTACTAGGCTATTGGCTCTAGGGCCTATACAAGCCTAGCCATAACAAGTCAAGGTTCTTTTTTCCCACACTATTTGCTTCCCTGGAGCCCCTGTCTAGCAGGGTGATTGACATGATCCCTAGGGTGAATTTCCTTTCTCCCATCCAGTCATTAAGGCTCCTTTTGAAGAGGGCCAAAGAGTTTCTCTGCTTGACATGTATGGGCAGTCTATTCCAGAGTCAAGGGAGTCTCTGGGTCAGGAACCTATCCCTCCAGCATGTTTTGTGATAACAAGGTTTAGATCCCTAGAGCGTGTGGCTCTGAGGGATTGGGATTTCTTTAAGTGTAGCATGTCCAACAGCTCCAGGTTTGACATGGCCTTGTATGTTAAGCAAAGATCGACTCAGAGTAGACGATATGTGACAGAGTATAGCTGGAGTTTTTTTAAGGCGGTCAGCATAGAGCATCTGCTTTAAGCCTGTGATTCTTTTAGTGAGGTATTTCTATGGCCTTTCCAGTTGTTGCAGATGTCTTGAGAGGTACATACCAAATGGGGTGTTGTATTCAATAATGGGTCTAATGATGGATGAGTACAGTGGGACAATTACCTCCTTTTTTCTGGATGAAAAGCCCTTAGTGATGAGGTGTGCCACATAGAGGGATTTCTTCACTGTTGTGGCGATGTGGTTATTGAAAGTGAGCCCACTGTCCACCTGTGTCCCTAAGTCTCTTATCACACAAAGTGTTTAGTGTATTGCCACCTATGTGGTAAATCATGGGTACATGTTTTGTCCCAAAGAAGATAACTATACATTTCTTGGCATTTAGCTTGAGCCCATGGCTCTGGCATCAAGCATCTGTTTCTGTAAGGCCCTTTTGTAGAGTATCGACATCATTTGGGGATTCAATAATGGCTCCCAGTTTGCAGTCATCTGCGAACTTTGTTAGCCAGAGTCCCTAAGTGTTGGCCTGAACTTCAGAGAGGTCCCAGGACTGAACCCTGAGGTACTCCATTTGTCACTTGTCTGGAGCTGGATTTGGAGTCAGCTACTTTTACATGTATGCCAGCAGGTAGTGGGGTTTGGCTTAAATGCCTTGAAGTTATCCATAAATAGACTTAAAAATGAAAGTAAAAGAAGAAGTCATGGACATTCAGAATTGCCATTTAGCTGAAACATCTGATATCCTTAAAGGGTGATTTGCATATGTCCCATGAGGCCTCTGATACAAGAGGTTTAAGGTATCACACAGTTAGAAATCTAGCTTTGTTAGATTTTTCTTTTTGTGTTTTTAATCAGTTGATTATCGTTGTGATCTTTTTACTCTTTTTGTGTTTTTTAACCAGTTGGTTATCTGTCTGACCACTTTACTCTTTGTTTTAGTTTGTTAGTTGGGCTATTTTGTAGACACCCTAATGTTTATGGATATCAGGTGGGTATGACAACCCTGTGTTTCCAACCTCAAACATTCTTTTTATGCTGTGCTGATGATGTCATAAGAAGGTATAAGCTCCACAGTTTGAGAGTTTTGGCTTTAATATTCTGAAATTGTCCATAAATAGACTTAAAAATGAAAGTAAAAGAAAAAAAGTAATGGATTTCAGAACTACCATTTAGTTGAAACACCTGATATCTTTAAATGGTGATTTATATATATCCCATGAGGTCTCTGATGTAAGATGTTTAAGGTATCACACAGTTAGAAGTCTAGCTTTGCTAGATTTTTCTTTTCAAGCTCAAATACTGAAACATTCAGTCTGTGTGTGTATGTGTGTGTGTGTCTGGACTGAGCACAGTATTTCTTTGTCAGGCACTGTGGTTCAAATATGTCCCATTTCATAAGTTGGAGTGTATACCATCCTAGTAGCATTTATTGTGGTTCTATGGAAGTAGTTTCAGGATGCATTTGGTGGATGCAGCACAATTCATTCCAGAAGTCTTACAGGAGGTAAGCCTGTTCTGATAATGAAGCTACTTATTTTCCTGAAGGTGTTCTAAACCTCAATGCAGGGGTGCTTTCTGGACACTGAGAATTCCTCATTGGTGATATGTTATGTGATATAGTTGAAGCAAGGCATTTAAGTGAAGAGTGGTAAGAAATCTTACGGCCTGAACTCCCCCCCCCCCCAAGACCTGCTGACAATAAAAGGGGTAAACTCTCTAAGGCACCAGGGTGGGGCAGAGCTGTATTAGTGTAAAAAGACTTGGGTTTAAGAAATGGCAGATTTCAGAAGAAAAAAAGAAGAGGAGCAGCATCCCAACTCTGAGAAGCCTCCTGTTCTCACTTGCTGAGAAGTGCAACCAGCTAAAAGCTGAAGAGTTTGTGGGCATTTATAGTCTGAATTTTTTTTTCCCATGGTCCTTTGGTTCAGGAAAGAAGGCATGGAGACAGAATAGTCTGGCTTGAAGTAAACTCTGAGGACACTTTAGGCATTAAAGAAGGATTAGTTCTTAAAATAAAATGTGTCCTTGTATAAAGTGAGGTACAGTTGACTCACCATAGGTGCTTGCAACTCAGATACACTCTTAGCAGAAGTTAGAGCAATGAGTAAACAGTGTTCCATGTTAAGAACCTCAGTTCAGCCTGATAAGATGGTTCAAATAGAGAAAAATTAAAATTTAAGAGCCTAAGTAGGAGACACCTGCTTCCTGGATTGACACATATGCAACACCCATTTCAAAAACAATTTAACTTGAGAATGATGGGGAACATATCCTAAAATCTCCTCAGTTCACAGTGAACATCTACTAGTTCCCATAGAAATACCACATTCTTCTTGGATATTGTCTGTTTAAAAGAATATTCCTCCACGTGATGATAAGAGTTATTATTTTCTTCACAGTCAGAAAATTGGGTTTGTGAATATAAAGGAGAAGAAGCCCCATCTCTGTCATAATCAGTATCAACAGACCACATTTCCCTAGAAATTTATTTTCATGGGATGCTCACCTGAAATGGCATCTGGACCTTAGGATTCACAGCCTGTAATGCATGCCTTGCTAAAGTAAGAAATTGTTTTTCTTAACTGAAATTAGTTGTTGAGATAAACAATGCATGGTCTTTTCTTTTTTGTTTTCTTTATAGGAGTCCATGTGGAAGAAGAACAACTTGAAAGACAGACATCTGACAGATCTGTCTCTTGTCTCAGTTACTCCATGAAGAATCACAGCCTTAGAGAAGATGGTTCTCTCATGACCTTACTGGACACTGGAACAGCTGACTGACTCCTGGTTCATGCTGGCCAAAGGAAGCTGAAGAGGTATGCAAATGGTCTGATGAACAATCAATGGCCACTACATGTTCATCCACTATCAGCTGAGGTGTAGACTGAGACCACAGAGATGGCAAATGCTCCTTGGTAAGTAATTTTTTCTTTCTAGTACCAGCAGGAGTGGAACCAGCAGGATCAGAGTATGTATCCATGCTATTGCTGAGGAAGAGATGCCAAAAGCAGTAAGTGTTACTGGAAAGAGTCGGTCAGAATGTAAGTTGTCACCTAGTGTATATGATCAGCACACTTACACTCATACTGTTTCTCCCACCCCCTTCACAAAGTACAAATAAAAGCAGCACCCAAATTCCCTTTCAGCACTCATTTTACCAACTAAAGCATACTGACAGAAAAAGTAAAATGATAGGTTTCCATGAAGTAAACATAAGCACTATAGTGCAAAATGGATCCCTGCCTATCACATAATAAATCTTTTAGTCACAAATATAAACATTTACACATGCTTAACATATATTTTCAAAAAATGAGTCCATAATTAACTAAATAGCATTGGTAGCTAAAAATAGCTATCCTTCAAGGGAAACTTCAGATATTTATACTAAAATATTGGATTTCTTAAATAGGAAATACCGCTTTTAGTCAGAAAATAAAAATAATATTTTCTTAAAATCGTAACAATTTCTGTGTGAAGGAATTCCTCAATGGGGACTTATCTGCCAAAAATGAGGCTCTTAGCCAATTGCTGCTCCTCTGAAGCCCCAGAAGTACCTTTCCTCAAAGTGGCAAGAAAGTACTGAAGAAATCTTCATTCTGACTGCTAATTTCCTTCCTTGGGGATAGCCAATCAGCAGTCAGAGTGAATGCGTAGGGGAGCCAGAGCCTTGTGAAGCTGTCTGGTTGTTTCCTGGTCAGGGAAACAACCCATATAACCTAAAGGCTACTCTAGTAATAGGAAAGATAAACATACATACATCTTCCAGGCTTCTTAACAAAGAGTTCTGAAGCAGAATTTTTTTTTTAAGTTTTATGTTCTGAAAGGATGTAGATAGCTCTACTGAGGTGTCCCCACAGCAGGATCAATAATAGAAACCTGCAGACTGAAGATGACATTTATGAGTATCTGTCCTTGTACAGCTGTGTTTTTCTGGAATCAAGTTTTATCTGACAGAATGTTGCTAGCTCCCTCAGCAGTCTGCAAAAAAAGGTAAGATCTGGTACCCTCTTGTTAGTTTATGCACAACCCTTTGCTGCTGTTTCTGTAAATTTGGCACAAGAGATGATTTAAGGCTTTCCAAGAATGATCAATGCCAACATCTCTGCAACATTAAAGTTTATTTATTTATTTTTTTTATTTTACATTTGTTTACCGGGAAAATCCAGCTGAACCACGTCCATTTTCAGTGGAGGCCCGGGGAGAAAAGCTCCGCAATTAAGAAGATTTTTATACAATGAGATATATACAAACTGGTAGTACAGAAAATTATTTACAAGCAGAGATATTCATAACTTTGTTAACAATAGGTTAACAGGCATTGCAGGCATTGCAGGACTGAGATACAGTTAGATTAATATTTACAAAGGTTCAGACAGATATATTCAGAAATTTGTTCACAATAGTTAACAGGTTTTGCAGGACTTGAAATACAGTTAGAAATAATTTTTTACAAAGGTAGTATGTACTGCTTACAGTTTTAGTAAGTATGCACAGAAAGGAGTACAAAGAACAGTTTGGTATATTATAAGAGTCAATATTCCTATGTGAATAGAATAGTGTGTATTCTAGACTGGAGTAGTTTGGTAGAAGAGAAGAGAAGGTACAGAGATTGTCAAATGATACAAGGGCAAATCCAAGTTGTCCTAAGATGAGATTTGAGTAATTTTTTGAAGTTTGTGTTTGATGTTGTGGAGGTTATATTGGTGAGGAGATTGTTCCATTTTTTTAGTTATGATGTGGGAATAAAGAGCTTTTCCTGCAGTGTTGTTAGCAGTAGCAACAATGAGGAGGGGTTTATTGGATGAGTGTAGTGGGTGACTGGAAGAGTGGGAGGTTATTAGCTGACTGAGGGGTAAAGCACTAAAGTGCTACTATTTGTACTGAATATTACTTAGAGCTTATACTTGTACCACTTTGGAAAATGCATCCTACACCAGATCTGATGCATCCATAGTGGCAGTGTGTGAGGTGTGTGTGTGTGTGTGTGTGTGTGTGTGTGTGTGTGTGTGTGTGTGTGTGTGTGTGTGTGTGTGTGTGTGTGCATGGTGGAAAGGAGAATGAAGGACAAGCAATGCAAATTAAAGGTTCTACCCGCTCTAGAATCTCCCTCTTTGCAAATACCAGAAGTGGAATTTGAAAGGACAAATGGTGTAGATGCTGAATCCGGACTTACATGAGGTACCACTGTATTTTCTTCATGTGAAGTCTGGCCAGGGGTGCATGAGAATTCTCAATGCCATGTACCCCAGAGTACTGACAAACTCCTTAAAGATGCATAGATTTGATTGGAGAAATGCAGAAATAACCACAGAAACATTTGTCCTTTGTCTGGATGAAGAAAGGCTCTTCCTAGGGCAGAACTTAAAATTCCTAGGATACAGTAATGTGAGTAGGGATGAAATAAGATTTTTGCAATTAATTTGAAAACCCAGACTGAGTATAATATTACAGACCATCACTAAGGACTCTTGATAGCTAATAGAATGGAAAGATGTGAATGCCTGGAAGTCAACAATAAGCAATGACTAGAGCTAGATGCTTCATGAATCCCCCTGGTGCAGAGAAATCCAAAGTTTAAGAGAGAGAGAACTGATAGGGTAACCAGGTACAGTTAATCTTAGTAAATGCCTGAATGGCTCACCACTGAAAAAGATAACAGGCATCCTTTAAATATAGCTTTACCATAAAAGATATAGCAGGGAGGAGAGGTATAAAGGACTGAAAGGAATTAGAAAGGAAAGGCCCAACACAGGGCACAATAACCCTTCCCTTTTTGGTACCAAAAAAACTTGAATAAATGCGTTTATCCAAGTGGCAGAGCTAAACTGATTCTATCACTCTCTTTGCCAAAATCTGGTGCAGAATCTGAGGAAGGAGCGAGACTGAGTTAACTGGGCAAGAAAGAATCCCCTGGAAAGAAGGGAGAAATTCACACAGCCAAGTGTATTCCAGCTGCACTGCAGTTAAAACCACCCATGTGTAACAACCTGGTTCCACAAGGAGAAAAAGACTCAGAGATATGGACAGGTTGCCAAGGTGTGTGTGTGTGTGGGGGGGTCTGAACAGGCATATAATCATGCTAACTGAGAGAACTGTCCTTTACTTTTTGAAGTTTTTAATCTGTCAGTTCCTTGCAGCTTACTGAAAAAAAGAAGCTGAGGAGGAAGTGAAATTTCCAATAGCTCTGAGAAACAAGGGTTAAAAATATGAATAATAACTATAGCTTTAATAGCTATAATAATAATAGCTTTCCCTTTTCAAATTAGTTTTTTTTTTCCTTTCCTGTCAAGAACTTCTTTATTTATTCTCCAGCCATGGACGAAATATCTTCTGTGCAATCTGCATGGATGGTGCACTTCTCCTGACCCTGGATGCTGAACTATTAAACCTCACCACAGAAAAACAGTTGCTTGGATTATTTTAGTTTTATATGCTGGTCCAGCCTAGTACCAAGGTTTACAATGTGTTTAATAGCATTCTTTCTCCTTCTGTTTACTACAGAGTCTCTTTGTTTATTTTCTATTTTGCCCCAGATCTATAACAGTTTACAGATTATCTCTAAACTATCTACAATCCTCAAGTCAATCCTCCTTCACTATCCCTTTGACAAGTCTATTTTATTCTGTGACTACATCCAGTCAACTCTTCCTAGTTATTTATCACTCTCCTTCTGTTTATATGCTATCCACCTTATTTTGAGTAATGATCCATTTAGACCATTTGGATATCAGCTCCCTTTCGTTGACTTGATTTAGCATTCTAAGCTCCATTTCTTTTATCTCTTCCATAATGGCCTGCATCCCTTCTACCATTGGTTCGTCTTTAGATTTCTATGATCTAATTATATCATTTTTCACTCCTAGTGTTTTAAGAGATACTGATTCTACTCTTGTTAAGATACCTGTTCCCCCATCCAGCTTAAAAACATTAATTGCTTAGTAGTGGTAATATTCCTCCCCATCATATCAGTAACTAACTTTTATACATCTGCTATGAATTGATGTAACTTCTCACATCTGCAAAACAAGTGTCCCAATTCCCTCTTTCCACCCCATCGCATCTACAGCTACAACTATCTGTCATGGGAAACATTTTCAAATCCTAGACAGGGTGTAGAAATTCTTGTGCAAGCATGTCTGTCCAGGAATTCTGAACCTTCTTGATTTTGCTGCATATCTAGGGTCTAGGCATGTCTTCCACTACTGACCCACATTATAATTTTACTGCATAGTATTTGCCCATTCTTTTCTGAATCTGATATTCTTTTTCCATTGTATTTCCCTTAAGTTATTATAAGTCCTTGATATTAGGTTTTCCCTTCTAAATGTTTCTGTTTTTGTTCTCACTATATAGTGTACTACTTGTCTACTTCTGGTTGAGGGCTGTTAAACATCACGTGCCTCTCCCTAACCCTGCCTGACATTACCAATGCATTATACAGGCATTTTTCTCGGTGCTGTAAATGTAATCTCTGTTGCGGCTCTTCCCAGTCTCTCCATCCTTGCTCATTCTTCATCTGTTCCTCGTATCTTGATACATTATCTCTTTGTCTCCATAACCTGTCACTTTCTTTCCCCTTTTGGTTCCCTTTTTCTCCCTAAACCCAGCTGGCAATGTATGTCTTTTCCATTCTTGGATTTGTTTATTGTTACTCATTTGAAGTGTATTTCTTTCACTATATTCTTGTATCTCCTGGCTTTTTTCCATCCTCTTCCATTAATGTCGAAAACATTCCCTCTTAATCATCCCTCTTCACATAGCTCCATAGCTTCCATTCCGCTGTGCAGGTATCATCATGTACCTGATATAGACGTTTAGCTTCATGCCATGATAATCTTATTTTAACTCCAGCAGTGCTCATCCTCGTTGCTTTATTGGAAGCTGCATATCTCAAATTTTACTCTAACCTTCTTACTTTCCCAGATACATTTTCACATGTCTTTTGTTATAGTCTGCCAAATTGCTTTTTTGAGTACTGAAGAGTAAGCTTGTGCTAAATGCAATATTAATGGACTAGCTATTTCATCCCGTAAATGCCTCTATAACCAAGGAAAATTCTGAACCAAGTTATATGTGTGTATCCATAGTAAATAGTTATCATTTTTGTCTCAGTGACATTAATTTTATAACCCACCAAACTGTTATAGTTTGTTTAGAATTTCAAAATGTTTCATTGATTCGAACTCTGGGTCTGTAAGATACAAAGTAACAAATGCCATTTGTACCCTTTTAACTCTGGTCATCTTATCTCTTCTTCTAATGGTTGTAAGTATAGTGCAAACAACAGTGGGACACTGAGCACCCCTGTCTGGTCCCTGTTATCACCTGCACCCCCTTGGGGAGCCCTTCATCATGTTTAGCATTGTTTGTGCTTCACTATATAGTTTTGTGATTAACCTTACTCACTTATTTGGGAAGCCAAATTCCTCCAGTGTTTTAGTAAGAAATTCCAACTAACTCTGTCATATGCTTTTTCTGCATCCAGTCCTACAAGCATCAGTAATTTTTATGACACTTCCACATCATCTTACATCAATCAGGTTTTCATTATGTTATCAAAAGTTTGTCGCCCATCTGTAAACCAGTGTTTATCCATACATATAATTCATGACTACATTTTAACCATTCACCATGCCAAGATTATTGCAAATACTTGATAGTCAAGGTTTCATGTTGAAACTGGTCTACACAACTCAGGATGTGTCAAACCTTTCCATTTTGTTGGCAGCACTCAAGGAAGTGTTTCCCCTTCCTGAAGTATTTTATTGAACACTATTTCCCGTATTTTTATTGCTTCTTTTCTAAACCTGTTTAAGTATGCTAAGCAGACCTGGTGCATTCCCTATCTTAAGGTTCTGAATTGCTACTTCAGTCTCATCCCTCTGTATAGGTGCACTTAGTTTTTGCCTTTCATTTACCCAGACTTTAGGTGACTCAGCCACCTAAAGTAGGCCCCAGATTTGTCTTCCCTTACCACCACATCTACATCTCTAGCATATAGTTTGTCTTAATATTTTATTAATATTCTCTCAATCCCTCTGGTTTCCTTGACAACTTCATTCATATTTGGGTCATGAAGTTTTTGTAATCATGACACTCACTCACTGCAGTCTTAGCCTGAGTACTAACATTTTAGAGTTTCTCAAGCTATTCCCAAAGTACAGCACGCTAATGGCTGCAGCCCTACTTGCACTTATGTTGTCAAGATATTTGCCTTTTAGCATTTTTTTAATTGGTCTTCTCATTGTTCCCCCTTTGGCCTCCTAGCCTGCTTTCTATGGTTTTAACTTTTTTTGTGGCCTGTTTATATTTACTTCAACAGGCCACTCAAATTTCTCTGGTTTTCTCCCTCATTGTATTTTAATTCTTTCATTTAGCCATCCCATCTTTCTTGCTTCACAGCTCCTCCTTCCTAAAACGTAGACCCAAGTTTCACCTAAAGACGCAATTCCTTCATTTTACTGAAATACATAGAGAAATGCCAGTGCTGTTCCCTATAAATCATGTGAGTATATTTCAGCTTGATCTTGATGAGTACATGATCTGATAATTTTTTTATTTTATTTTCACATTTGTTAACCGGGGGTGTCCGACTGAGCCAAAAAGGCCCTTTTTCAGCAGAGGACCTCAAATTTTTCTGGTTTTCTCCCTCGTTGTATTTTAATTCTTTCATTTAGCCATCCCATCTTTCTTACTTCACATCTCCTCCTTCCTAAAACGTAGACTCAAGTTTCACCTAAAGACGGAATTCCTTCATTTTAATGAAATACATGGAGAAATGCCAGTGCTGTTCCTTATAAATCATGTGAGTATATTTCAGCTTGATCTTGATGAGTACATGATCTGATAATTTTTTTATTTTATTTTCACATTTGTTAACCGGGGGTGTCTGACTGAGCCGAAAAGGCCCTTTTTCAGCAGAGGCCCATGGAGAAAAGCTCCACACAGAAAAATTACAGATACATTTAGATATTTAGACATGATCAGTATACACACAAATTACAATAGACATGTTTTTACAGTGGTATGCATCACATCACATTTTATTGTTGGGTATGTAGTAAATGTTCTTACCATCAGCTGATGTCCCTTTGTTATATAGCTTCTGTCTAACCTTGCTCATGTTTTATGTCTACTAATAAAAAGTGTGTATTCCTCTTTGATGTCTCCCATTGGAGCCACACCTTTCAAGCCAAACAGGTCAAAAAGGATAAACAATAAAACATGAACACATGCAATTAAAACTCAGCAAGGAATATTTAAGAAGACTAAAATTAATACTGAAAACAGCTCTGACATCTAGGAACAAAGTTCAAGCTATAAACCAATTTGGTCTTCCTGTTCTAACTTATCGTTATGGGGTGATTGGCTGGTCCCAAATATTTGATCAGTTGGGACAGTAAAACAAGAAAAATGCTTCATGCTTATTAAATGATTTATAAAAATCAGTGTAGTCCAAGATTATACGTTCCATGTTCTGAAGGAGGAATGTGCTTCCTCAAAATTGATTACAAGTATACATTTGCAATCGTAGGACTGCATACATATGTGCTGACCTCACAAGATCCAAACATAGAGAAAGTTTTAAAAGATGAGGAGAACAAGTCTAAGATGATGTCCCTGCTTAGTTTAGCAAAAGTATATCATGTCAAGCAGGAATGAAAATCAAACCAGAAGTAGATAAAAATCAGAAAGCAACTGGCTGTGCCAAAAAACAAAAGAAAACAATGTAAGATGAAGGATCAGATGAGAAGGCAAGAAATGTGGAAAATGCATAAATATAGTTGTAAATACAGAAAATCCCTGGAACAACCTCATGTCAATCATGATTTAATGCAGGAATGGAAAGGTGAACTTCAACCAAAAGATAAAAGGTTAATATTGGCAGTCCAGGATAGTGGACTACATATACATTGGTGCACAAACTCCATTGAACACATCAGAGAAACAGACAAATGCACATTTTGTAAAACAGAATTAGAAACAGTTACACATCTTGTTGCTGGGCATCATACACTAATGGCAAAAGGCCTGTATGCTGAAAAGAATAACAATGTGGCAAGACTGTCACATTGGGGATTGTGCAAACATTATAATATTGAAGTACTTTAAACATGAGCCACAAAGCATTATAGAAAATGATGAAGCTTATATCACATGGGATCACCCATTGCCAACAGTTCAAAAAAATAGATGCGAGAAAACCAGATATAAAAGTCCAGGAAAAGAAGGCAAAAGTAGCATTGATCACTTAAATTGCTACTCCCAGTGACTACAGTGTCTTACATACAGAGAGACACAAAGTCATAAAATACAAGGATTTATAGGCAGAAAGAACGGCAGTGATGAAGAAGGATGCCCAGATAGTTCCGATAGTAGTAGGAGCAACGAGTCTTACAAAAACGAATTTACAGTCATAGAATGGCAGTGATGAAGAAGGATGCCCAGATAGTTCCGATAGTAGTAGAGACGAGGTCTTACAAAAACGAATTTACAGTCATAGAATGGCAGTGATGAAGAAGGATGCCCAGATAGTTCCGATAGTAGTAGGAGCAACAAGTCTTACAAAAACGAATTTACAGTCATAGAATGGCAGTGATGAAGAAGGATGCCCAGATAGTTCCGATAGTAGTAGGAGCAACGAGTCTTACAAAAATGAATTTACAGTCATATTTAGATATGTTACCAGTACATGTAACTCCATATGAACTGCAGAAGGATTCAATTCTGGGCACACTGTAGGTGCTGCGAACTGTACTTTTGGCTATGATCAAAGACTGAAACAATACAAATTTCATGAATTTTAATCATACTTTCACTTAGGAATTGAGTTCATTCCCATCATGGTATTAGAAACCCAAAAGTCTTGGCAGAAATTAAGAGAAATGCATATATTTATTTTGAAAACTTCACTTCTTTCCCTAACAAACTTCTTTATCACCTCAGCTGCAGAAAGGCTAAACAGAAATAGATTATCTAAGGGAGACTTTAAAATGATAGTCTTAACACATTCAAGAAAGTCTTAAAAAACAAACCAAACGTATCTACTAAAGACTATCCCAGACGTAGCAACTCCTGAGGAAAAAATAGCGGCATCAAGAGCATATTTTAAAATATACCTAGTAACCAGAGAAGCGGATGTTACAGAGGTACAAAAAGATTTTTTATGTTAGAAGATGAAAGGTTAATCATTAACTTCTGCTTGTTCTCAAAAAATAAATAAATAAAGGTAAAAACTTTAGCATAAGAGCTGGACAATTTAAAATCCCACATGTTAAGGTGCTAGAAGAATACACTTCTTCTCCAACCTATCCAGTGCTTTAACATCCTTGACAGAGGTAATGGGGTTAGCGGCAATAATCTTGTTCAGTGGAAGTAGTTTTAGAGAAACCACTTTTGTGTCAGATTTAGGATAAAAAACAAATATGTACTAGTCTGACAACCCCTATGTAACTTGTTAAAATTGCTAGGGGCCATAGATTCACTATCAAGTCAGCTAGACACAGTGAGAAAAAACATTCTCTAAAGCAGGTGACAGAACAGGATGCTGCACTGGTAAGCTGAGAAAGAAACCTCAAAATTAGACAGGGAAGCCTGGATGAGGTACTAAAAGGTAAGGTAGACAGCAAGTGGTTCTGAGGTAAGTAAACCATGGACAGTCCTCCACAAGCAGTGCCCTGTCCCAAAAATACGAATGCATCAAACCTAGCTACAATTTTAGTCAAAAAATAAACTTTTTTCAAATAAAAAGTTCACCTAAGCACTGGTAAGCTGAGAAAGAAACCTCAAAATTAGACAGGGAAGCCTGGATGAGGTACTAAAAGGTAAGGTAGACAGCAAGTGGTTCTGAGGTAAGTAAACCATGGACAGTCCTCCACAAGCAGTGCCCTGTCCCAAAAATACGAATGCATCAAACCTAGCTACAATTTTAGTCAAAAAATAAACTTTTTTCAAATAAAAAGTTCACCTAAGCATTTACACATCTATTCCTTTACATGAGCAATGAGAACCTTAAAATGCTACTTTTCATAGCTAAACACAATATACAAAAAATACAATTTTTCTTTCCAAAATATTTTAGTGGAAGGTTTTCCCCAACCTGAGATTTATCTGCCCAAGAATCTCTAGCCGGCCTCTGATGGAGAGCTCCTCAGTGGCAAGAAGCTCTGAAGAGATTTGCAACCTTGTCTTTTTATAGAGCTATTTAAGCTGGAGACAGAGTGCATGGAAGGTGCAGAAAAGCTTTGAAAACTGGATGGTTACAAGGTGGTATGACCCAAACTGTGTGGGCTGCTGTAACAATGATCTACCTGTTGAACACCTGCATCTATACAAGACCTGGGGACATGCATTTGGAACTATATGCATGTTAATGCATAGGTGATTGCAAACGACTTTAACCTACATGAGCAAAATAAAAATTAGAAACTCAGACATATACATAATGACCAGCTACAAATGGATCACTGCAGTACATGAACTGTATGAACTTTGAAAAAAAAGAGAAGTTTGTTGTTTTCATAACTATTTGTCGGTTACCCCTGGTTGAAAAGGACTGTTTTACTGAAACCTCATTCTGAACTGTATACATTTCCTTTTACTTCAGTTGCTTACTAAATACTTGAAATGCTTAAATTATTTGTTCATAACCCTGTTGTAAGACTAGTAATGTTTAGCTCATTTCTGTTATGCACTTGTTGTTGTGTCTTTCGGCTTATCCCGGTTAGGGGTCGCCACAGCGGAACTCCGGTCCGCTAATGTTTGATAGTGGATTTTTACGTGCCAAGTTACCAGCCCTGACGCACAACCTTCAACGAAGGCGTGCCCATTCATGCATGCCTCCACACAGAAGACGCTCTAGCTGAGAATCGAACGCGACAACATCTTTCTGTGAGGCGACAACGCTACCGCAGCACCACTACCGCGGATCCATTTCTGTTATGCACTATGGAACGTAATTTTAAGTAAAGACAAGGCCAAATAGAGCCAAATATGCTACAATTTGTATAGGGCATTCTAGCTTCTTCCAGCTGATGCTGTACAAGCATTCCAAAATACAAATTTTGAAGGACCTGTGCATTTTGCCTACATAAAAAGCTTTGCAGCATGTGCATTTGCTTACACAACTTGTGAGATGTTACAGGTGCTGCACTCTGTAGTTCTAGTTAATTTTCTTGCTGGTTAGGGCAAATGAATGTACGGGCTACCAATGAACTCCCCGTGATGGCAGTTGTTTGTACCACAGATGCATGTTCCTTCTGCTGTGCTGCTTTCAAGCTTGTCACTAAAATTATGATTTTCCAACCATATGCAGCTAGATTTTTTATTTGTTTGATTTTGTGTGCAAAATTTGGATTTTGTCCAATGATATTTTTGATTGCCTTTGTACCAGTGCGCAAGTATTGGCACAAAATGTTTTTGTGCCATTGGTCTTCTTTATTGCCACTGGAAGCCTGATAACTAAATGGATGAAATATTCTAGATCTCTGGGGTCAAACTGTGACTTCCCTTTTTTGATCAGCTCTACCACCATGTTGCCCAGAGAAAGGTACAAAAATAGGGTCTGAATTGCTCCGACATACTAAGACTTTCCAAGTTTATTGCTATTAACTGCAAAAAAGGAATTAGAATTACTAGAAAAGGCAAATCAAAATGTAGACCAAATATAACTTAAATACTGAATACTGTACATAAGATAAAAGTAGTATCTTTAGAAACAGGGAGAACATTACATAAAAATAGAAGGAATTTGTGAGAACAATACCCATAGAATAGTGTTTAATGTATCCTGTGAAACTGGCAGGCCAGATGGGACATGTGAGAAATTGGTGTATCAAAAGCCATGCTTCATAATGTAGCTCACATTTTTATAATGTTCCTTCCTTTATTTAGAGTTTATGAATTGGTATACAAAGCATTGCATTTTATGGAAGATGGGTTTTCATACGATTTTGCTGTAGATTTTGAACTACTATAACCAACAGCTGTAAAGACCCTCTCACAAAAAAGTTTTTTTTTTCTTCCCCCAGGACCTATGCAACCAATTATCCCATTTGGGGTCCATGGGAGCCAAACACTCCCAGCCAGGATTAGAACCCTACTACCCATTCATTCTCACCTGGTATTTCCTATCCATTCTCTATTCCCATGACAGAAATCCAGTGCTAGGGAGTGGAATAGTTTGCTCATCTTGGCAGAGCCCCCCCCCCCCCTCTGCTAACTGGCAGCAACTTCCTCTCTTGGCAGTTTTGCTGAGCCTGATACTACAGTCACTTGAGCAGAAATTTTGCACCACATACTGCATTCTCCTTGGCTTAGTGGTGCTAAGCAGTGTGACTGCACAGGTGCAGCTGGCTCAGTCTCCACTGGGGAACACCTAGTACTCAACCTATGTAGCGAGTCAAGATGCCCCCAACCCCGAGGGTATATGAGCCAGCAGCAGCTTGTCACTCACACCATTCTCCAGTCTACTCATACAGATACTGCTACTCAAACTCAGGTAATCTGCCCTGTACTCAGTGCTTTATCTCTTGCTGCCATGAAGCTGGCTTTTCACAAAGCATTCTTGAGTCTTGTGTCACAACTAAGTTGTTTAAAATATTGGTAAAGCTTTCAGGTTTATTTGCCTGGAGTACTGTAGCTTTTCATAACATCACTGAACAAGGTCCACTTTCAGGGGTAAACTACTGTAGTATGCTATATATATATATATATATATATATATATATATATATATATATACGTATATATATATATATATATATATATATATACGTATATACAAAACATATATATATTTATGGATTTACTTCAACATATCAAATACTTACATTATCGAATCCCATTTCATCTAACCTCACTTCATCGAATCTTATTATATCGAACTCCCAGAACTACGAAAAGGAACCCTGGGAAAGGAACCACTCAACCATCAGGACAAAACAATAAACAGTAAAAGAAAAAAAAACTCCAAGTGGCGGCTTTGCCCCCACCATTCTGCCCCACACACACACACCTCTAACTTAATATACCAACTCCAAGATCACACTGCAGTGGAGGAAGAGCAAAGTTCACCATGTTGGCCAAGTGGTTCCTTTCCCGGGGTTCCTTTTCATAGCTCTGGGAGCTCAATATAATGAGATTTGATGAAGTGAGGTTCGATGAAGTGGAATTCGATAATGTAAGTATTCGATATTTTGAAGTAGAACCATATATATCTATATATATATATATATATATATATATAGAGAGAGAGAGAGAGAGAGAGATCTCTAAAGATATATATATATATATATATATATATATATATATATATATATATATATATATAAGATAAAAAATATGGATTGTGTCTTTCGGCTTTTCCCGGTTAGGGGTCGCCACAGAAGAACTCCGGTCCGCTAATGATTGGCAGTTGATTTTTACGTACAGGCTTGCCAGGCCTGACACACAATATAAAAAATATGGATAATTTGGTAAAAGGTAAGATGAAGGGAAAGGCAGGGGGATGAGTTGAGGACAGGCTAACTGGCGTTGTAAAATGAATATAAAACCCCAGCATTCACTGTAAACAGGGAGAAGGAAATACTCTTCTATAGAATTTTATGAAGCTGCAGGACCACGTTCTTTGGTTCTAGCAGAGGTGTTTTACTCAGAGTTTTAAAATGAGGGTGAGGGGTGTATTTCTTGTAAGAGGTGGTAATTTATCACAAATCTGGAACACCTAGAAGAAATTTTCTCATAGTTCCAATTTTATGGGATCATAATGGAGAGTAGTGTTGGGAAGATGTGACTATAGTAACTGTGTCACTTATGAGAAGAGACAATAATTGAATATGTGTTGAAACCTTTACAAAACTGCTACTGACAGACTCACTTGGCTATATAAACATCTGTGTGCATGCAAGGTAAATATCTGGCTGAACTAATGCATATAAGAATAAAAGGTAAGGCGAAAAGGAGAAAAAAGAAAAGATAGAATGAAATTGCACTTATAGTTAAGACAGCATTACAGTCTTGTTAAGGCTGCTTTGGTAATGTTTTGGTGTGCAAAGCAAGATATGGTAGTTCTAGTGTTATAGCAGTACCTATAAGAGTTTATGAAGGAAGGTTAGGTTGTAATATTTAGCCACGTGAACATTGTTGATGCTTAATAAGGTAGTTGATTAAGAGTTCTGTAAATACTGTCACTGGGAGCATTTTTTCAATTGTGAGTGGAATCCATTCCACATTTTTGAGAACTGGTAGTTGTTTCCTTATGCAGTCTTTGCAAGGTAGGTATTACTTATGAGAAAGGGTACTTGAACTGAGGTCGCAGACTGCATCATATGAACATGAGATGCTAGAGGTATAACAGTATGGACTGATTGACGGTTGTTTCTGACATAGTATTTCATGGATTAGGTATAATAAAGTTGAGATAATCTTTGTGGTATGGTAGGTCATTTTAGGAGTGATAAAGCCTGGCACTGATGAACATAAGATGGCAAGCAAGTTACAAAATGGAGAGTTTTGAAATACGTCTTTTCAAGTTTGTCATAGGAGTCTGCCAAGAAGTTAAGGAAGAATATTATAGACAGCTCATACAACAAGCAAAACACAATTTTAATATTTTGTTCTTTAAAGGTTCAAACATTTTTTGGTTTTATAGACATTCTTTTGAATGTGCTAACTTAATTTTAGATTTTGGTCTTGTAAGTGCTACAGTATTTTAATGTGTCAGCCATTTATATTAGTGTTTCGTCCAAGTGTAGTAATGATAAAAACCTAACCTATGGGTCTGTATTACAGGAGGTTTAAGGCATCACAGAGTGAAAACCCCAGCTTGGCTAGGTTTTTCTTGTCATTTTTACTAATTAGTTTGTCTGTGTGACCGTTTTACTCTGATTTAAGTGTAATAACTATGAGAAGAAAAGGTCTGTCTGCACTATGTCACAGAGAAGATCAACATGCAGTTTCATACAATGATATTTAGGGAAAAGGAAGATGTAAGGTGGCAAAAGTTTGTTGGAGTTCTTGCTGAACACCTGTTATGCTTTTGTCTTGACAAAGGCTTATGATATAAGAAGAGTATTGTAATACGGAATATATTTTCATAGACTGATTCCAGCTACTAAGTTTTAAAAAGGGGCTAAGAAGAGCAAGAACCATTGCAGTGTCATGTAGGAGAGGCTGGCAGGGAATGATAAAGCTTTTCCCAAAGGATTACTTTATGTCAGTTGGAAAGGTCAGTTTTGAACCACTTTAAATGTTCAGGATGAATACATTTATTTTGTTGTTACATATTTATTTTACTTAACTCTAATTTAAGAGATATCCATTGCTACTTGTTAGCCAAATGGGGATATCTTGTTTCCTTGAAAAAAATGAATAAATAAATAAGATTAACCATTTATTACATGTTAAAATCCTGATGAACTCAAAACAATTTTAACACCAAATACAATCAAATTATTTTCAGAAATTTTTATGGGGGAATTTTCTTATCTTTGTTTTTTTTTTGCAGTACAGTTTTACATAATGTATTTATATGCAGTATAACTGATTCAGTGAATTGTCTGAATTTGAAAACAAAGTTTTGCATGTCAGACACTGGCTGAATGTAATTCACGTAAGCATTGCTAGCTGAAACCTACACAAACACAATGCAGTTGCATTCTGGCGCACAACACGGTGAATTTCTTATACTATGACACAATGAATTTCTTGACAGAATGAATTTCTTGACATTAAGCCACCTTGCTGTCTAAAACTACCATGCAGTACTGTAGTTCCCCTTGGCAGCTTTAGGGCATGAATACTTTTCAGGATATTGCTGCTGGCACTTTCTTCATTGCAAAAAAGTTCAGGCAACAGCAGAGCCAAATATATTTCAAGTTGTTTGTACTTTTGATTCAAAACTTTGCCACTTGTTTTCCTTGTATATTCCAGCATTTCAAAATCTTGCTGAGATGCACATACTATACAATTCATAGTTCACCATAAAACGATGGACACCTTAACAAGTCATGCCACAGCCTTCTCTACTTCATTTTTATTTTGCAAAATTAAACGGATACTTTTGACCTTTCATTATTACATGGTGCTCCAACAATTTAATGTCTTTAGAAAACAATGCAAAATAAAAGATCATTTGAAAGCTTTTTTGTAAAACTTTAAGCTTTACTTGTGTATCTTCGCTGTGAAAAAAAAATGTCAGATCAATGCCACTTAGAAGGATAAACTAATGTCCTACCACATTAGTCACAAATTCAATATATTCACTAGACTCATTCATTTATAAAGGACTTACCAAATCCAAACGAGCCCATGCTTCCATGAGGCTGTGAAGTCTGAATGCCAGTGGATGTGTACAGACCTGTTACCAGCAGCCCATCAAAGTAGGTACTTGTGGATATTGTCACTAAAACAAACCAGAGAACAGGGGCAACAACGTTAATAGCTATAAAAACATTTGTAATATATTGCCAGCTGAGTAATGTAATAAAGGAGTGGCATTTCAGTTAATGAAGTGAAACTGATACATTTTCTGACTATTATGACTTTTTAACAATTATATATCATTACTTTTGATTTAGCCAGATCAAACCATGGTCTAAATGCAAGGATAGTAAAGCTGTGTAAGTAAACTTACCATAACAAGAGACATACGCATAGATCACTGTAGCCAAAGTTCTACGGAACATATAGGTTCCTAGATAGGTACTAGGCTATCTGCCCAAAGGCATTTATAAGCCTAGCCAGAACGTGTTGGCTTTCGCCACCTCCTTAGATTAATTCCCTGTGCCTCTGTCCAGCAGAGACATTGTAGTGATCCCCTGGGTAAACTTACTGTTTCCCATCCACTCGTCAAGGTTTCTCTTGAAGAGGGTTAGCGAGGAGCTCTGCCTAATGTAGATTGGAATCTTGTTCCAAAGCATGGGAAGTCTCTGGGACAGGAATCTATTCCTCCAGCACGTCCTATTTATTGTAGTGGTGAGGTTTAGATCCCTAGAGCATGTGGTTCGAGGGGATATGGTTTTCTTTAGGTGGAGCTTGTCCATCAATTCTGGGTTGGACATGGCCTTGTATGTCAGGCAGAGATCACCTCTGAGCAGGCGGTATGCAACTGAGTACAGCTGGAGTTTCTTCAGTCGAGCTGCATAGGGCATCTGTTTGAGGCCAGTGATCCTCTTGGTGATGTACTTCTGTGGGATTTCCGGCTGTTGCAGATGTCTTGTAAGGTACATCCCAAATGGGGCGTTGTACTCTATGATGGGTCTGATGAGTGATGAGTAGAGGAGCACAATGACCTCTTTTGATCTGCCAAGGATCACACATCTAGCCAGTATTCATGGCACTGGGGCACCATCCACATACCTATATATATATATATATATATATATATATATATATATACAGGGAAGTGCAAGAGCATGCCAGTATAAAACTGGATGTTTGGGTGCCAAGATTTCAGAGCTTTCTGGCATCATAGAAAAGGGAGGTTAGAGCCATACAAATCATTAGTTATGTGAAAAGGCAGGGAATGGGAGGGAACTGCACCCTGGCAGCTACACAAGAAAAAAAATAAGTAGAGGCTGTATAAAGGAAATACAAGAATGAGGTGGGACAAGAAAGGGTCTGAGCACTGCAGCAAGTTTACTTTCACATCTGAGCTATGTTCATCATTAGATCACTGTTGCAGTAGCCTGATGCATATTATTACCAAAGCTTAAATAGCTAGGGAGGAAAAAAGGGTTAGAGTCCAGGAGCCTGTTAGAGAACAGTCCTAGCAAAACCTACTCTTGATATGAAGAAGGAGTCAGTCTTTAAATGTTTACTGAAGGTGTTTGTACTTTTGATTCAGAACTCTGATTTTATGCAAAATTGCTTCCTATAGAATATTTCCGTTAGCCACCCCTTTCCGAAAAGCTCAAGAAATAGCTACAGCCATTATAGTGTGTGTTTTGATTGCATGGAATAACAATTTGAAAATAGTCTGCTTTGACACTTGTCCCTGACTTGCCTTTACAGGAAATGATAAGCAGATTAGAGATTTTAAAGTCCTTTGTCCTATCAGTATAGTATCCGAATCGTCAGATTAGAGATTTTAAAGTCCTTTGTCCTATCAGTATAGTGTCCGAATCGTCAGATTAGAGATTTTAAAGTCCTTTGTCCTATCAGTATAGTGTCCGAATCGTCAGATTAGAGATTTTAAAGTCCTTTGTCCTATCAGTATAGTATCCGAATCATCAGATTAGAGATTTTAAAGTGCTTTGTCCTATCAGTATAGTGTCCGAATCATCAGATTAGAGATTTTAAAGTGCTTTGTCCTATCAGTATAGTGTCCAAATTGTCAGATTAGAGATTTTAAAGTCCTTTGTCCTATCAGTATAGTGTCCGAATTGTCAGATTAGAGATTTTAAAGTGCTTTGTCCTATCAGTATAGTGTCCGAATCGTCAGATTAGAGATTTTAAAGTGCTTTGTCCTATCAGTATAGTGTCCGAATTGTCAGATTAGAGATTTTAAAGTCCTTTGTCCTATCAGTATAGTGTCCGAATTGTCAGATTAGAGATTTTAAAGTGCTTTGTCCTATCAGTATAGTGTCCGAATCGTCAGATTAGAGATTTTAAAGTCCTTTGTCCTATCAGTATAGTGTCCGAATCGTCAGATTAGAGATTTTAAAGTGCTTTGTCCTATCAGTATAGTGTCCGAATCGTCAGATTAGAGATTTTAAAGTCCTTTGTCCTATCAGTACAGTGTCCGAATCGTCAGATTAGAGATTTTAAAGTCCTTTGTCCTATCAGTATAGTGTCCGAATCGTCAGATTAGAGATTTTAAAGTCCTTTGTCCTATCAGTATAGTGTCCGAATTGTCAGATTAGAGATTTTAAAGTCCTTTGTCCTATCAGTATAGTGTCCGAATTGTCAGATTAGAGATTTTAAAGTCCTTTGTCCTATCAGTATAGTGTCCGAATCGTCTATGGACATCCAAATTATGCAGGATTCTCTTGTCCTTATTCTGGGTTCAGAAAAGAACACAGAGAGACAGATAAATTGATTTAAGATAAATTCTGATACTAGTTTAGGGATGAAGAAAGGGACTGGTTCTTAAGTACACCTTATCCCTATGAAAGGAGAGATAAGGTCAAATTACTATAACAATTTACAACTCAGACCCTCTTCTAGCCAAATTCAGAGCAGTGATGTTTTCAACGTCAAGAACTTTAAATAAGCCTGGTGAGCTGCTTGAAAAGGCAGATCATTTCTTCGGCATCTTTCGGCCTGAGCCCATAGCTTCATTGATTATCTGCTGTTTCATGTAAATGGCAATATGTTTAAACACTGCTTACAGTCTCATACCACTGTATGCTACAGCTGCACACACCTCTGATCTCCTCCACCTTTTCTCACACTAGGATAGGAGCTAATTTTAAAATATTAAATCCAGTCTATCTCTTGCCTTGGAAAGACACCATCTGTAAACAACCATGGTTTCACCTCTGTGTGTATAACAGTATGGAAATCCTCTGCAATTTTGTACTGAAGATGTGTACTGAACATCTTTTCTGGATTATGAGATTCTTATTGAACAATGTTAGTCTGTACCTCAAGGAAGCAGTTCTGATGGTACTTGTTTTTAGACAGTGCCTTCAACAGATTATCCCTAATGTTATTATATGAAATACTACTGTGCAATGATTTCTGTCTATGATGACTGCATTTCTACTTTGAGTTTTGTCACACTTATGATTAATATGGACCTTCTATTGCTTTTGCATCTCATTTTTCTATCACTTTCAGTCAAACAATTCATAGTTTTCTCTTCTTCTGTCCACCTGTAATTATTCTCTTTATACCCCTCTGTTGCCTACTACACCTTCCTAACCTCTTTTGTATCTCTCCTCTCCACTTATTGCTGCCTATGTAATATGTAATCCTTTCTCTAACCTCATCTACATTCCCCTTGTAACATATAATCTTTTTCTCCTCTAATCCTCAGAAAATAGGGAATCCTGCCTAACCAGTACATAGTTGCCTTAGAGGAAATAATGAGCAGGCTGTCCACAGTCTCTCTCCCATTACAGAAACAATTCTTTACTAACTTCTCTTCCATCCAGCAGAGTTTACAGAAGTGTTAGGTGACCGTGCATATCCTCATAGCACTCTGACCTATTGTATTGTTCATTTGCTATGTGTTCTCCTTCCAGTGCTAAAACCACCTGTCAGGCCCCACACAGAGACAAGTAGAGTATGTAGTAACTAAAAGTCCAGAGCTTATCTAAACTATCCTGTCTTGCTTTATGATTTTTGATCTTTACTGTTAAAAACAGATGCAATTGCAAGTGATACTGACGTAAAGGGATTCTAGCGTTTGTGTGACTTTCACAACGTGTACCATCAGAGCAACAACTTTACTGTACTTAATGTAATATTTAGTCATATATCATTTATCTGATTTTTCCTCAAAGAAGTTGATTTAAGTTATCTTTGAATTCTGTGGTAACCGATTTTGATTATTTTTTCGTTTGAATTTTTAAGTCATAATATATTTGAATAATAGTTCACTTGCAGTTGAATATGGATTCCTTAAATGAGTATGCCATTAATGATTTGCTAAAGCGCAGGTATTTTGTTCAGTGTAATAAATGCTAAGTATATTTAAATTCAAAAACCAGAAACTGCAGTAGTCAAAGTAACTAACCAAACGAAGTTGAAAGTAAAATTTAATGTAAAGCGCTTTTTGTTTGCACGATGTGCAAACTTCTTCAGACATCGTGCAAACGAAAAGCGCTTTACATTAAATTTTACTTTCAACTTCGGTTGGTTCGTTACTTTGACTACTGCAGTTTCTGTTTTTTGAATTTATTGTTGGTGTTCATGCTTTTTGGTTAAGTATATTTAAAGGTAACACCCGATAACACTGGTGATCTGTGTTCCTCATGTCAAAAGTTGTATGATTTGCTTACCGTTATTAGTTGTAATGTAAATCCAGACTTACTGATGATGATTGGATTTGTGCAAATGGCACAGCTTGGAGAACTGTTGCTGTATACATTACTGACTGGACTGATGAGATAAGTAATGTTAGGCAAAGAGCAAATAGAACACATTTAGGAAAGAAAGTGTCTATTGTCTGTAAAGATCACTCAACCCCCTTTATGGCATTTGTTTCTCTGAAGTCAAGGTTATTGTCAATGGCCTCTGGATGACTACATTTGCAGATAATTGCAAATTAGGAGCTGTCATTGAATCCCACACTGACACAAATGTTCTCCAGGAGAGGCTGACACAGACAAACAACTGATGTCAGAGCCATAGACTAAAACTAAATGCCAAGAAATGCATAATAGTATCCTTTGGGAAGTCATCTACCCCTGGTAACTATCATATTGACAACACACCCTTAAGAGTTGACCCAGTAGTCAGGGACATGGGGACACACATAGACAGCAATCTAGCCTTTGACCATCATGTGTCTACAATAGTGAGGAAATCATTCTATGTTGTGTAACGTATAAAAAAGGTATGGTATCTAGATCCAAGGAAGTCATGGTCTACAGTATTCAGCATTCATTATTGAGTACAATGCCCCCTTTGGTATGTACCTAACCAGACATAACCAACAATTGGAATGTCCACAGAGGTTCCTCACTAAAAGAATACAGGGTGCAAGCAACATGTCCTATGCAGACCACCTCAAGGCCCTATCCCTGTATTCTGTCTCCTACAGGTTGGTGAGGGTAGAGATCTGTCCCTGGTATTTGGACAATTGGATGAGGAACAGGAACTCATCCCTGGTTTGGCAGCTATATCTCTAATGGACACGGGCAGCCTGTAAAGTGTTCATCACCCAAGCTCCTGCTTACTCTCATCAAGGGTACAAGAACTTGTCAGAGATTTGGGAAGCATGGCTAGGCTTAAAAAGGCCATTGGGGAAAAATATTGGCTGGGGACTTACATTTACCAGAAACAGGCTGGAATAATATTGATTTAACAACATTAGTATGGAAAACTTTCACAATGTATGTTCAGGAACAGCAATTGCTTCATATTGTAAAAAAAAAAACTACCAGGGAACAAACATACTAGACATTGTGTTCCAAAAGAAATTACTGTTACTTCATGTCAAGTTTTACTACCATTGATACACAGTGATCATGGGGTTATAAAGGTTAATTTGTTGCTAGATAATGCTGCCAAACTGAAATATAAACCAATGCACAGTAGATTAATAACAGATTATACAGAAGCAAAACAGTCACTATGAAAACTGATTGGAGTGATGCTTTCAGTGGAAAAGCTGCAGATTGAATGTGGAAAGTTCTGAAAGAGAAATTGTTTGAATGTATAAAATGAAAACAAATGTATAACATCAGGTTCTAGATATACAACATCAAGAGGATATATATTCATAAGAATAAGATACTTGATTAAGGTGAGAGACAAAAAAAGTAAAAGAAATGGAAAGAGGTTGAACTACAAATTTAAAAACTGAAATAAACAAGCTGGACAAAGAAATTAAGCACAATGTGAGACAAGATCAAGAAAAAAAATGAAGAAAATTTATATAGAGATATTGAGCATAATAGGAAAATATACGATACTTAAGATGGGGAAGGAGTACGGACACACAAACTGATAAACTGCGTGTAGATTCTAAAATTTATTCTCAGGCACAACAGATTATAGATATATTTACAAAGTCTTACGCAAAACAGTTTGGCTCCACAAAAGGGGTGATGCATTGTCCTAGTGACATCTAGGTAATCTTAGATACTGAAATCAAATTAGATTATATTGAAAGAGAACTATGCAAAGCGGATCCAAACAAAGCACATGGAGGAGAAGGGATTAGTAATAATAACGACCTGAAGACAGTTCAGCAAGGACTTACAGTACCATTATTATCCGTTATTTACTAGGGAGTATAAATGCTGGGGAGTAGGGCAAACCCAGAGTCATACAAACCCTTAAGTCTACTTATATGTTGTAGAAAAATACTTCAGAAGGTATTATCAGATACGTTATTGTAGAATTGGAAAGGTTGGGACTTGAAACCATATATCAGTATGCATATGTTGAAAATAGTTCTATTACTACCTGTAAAATGATGTTCTATAACAATATAATAACAGCTATAAATGAAAAATTATGCTGTGATTCAATTTATACAGATTTAACTTCAGCATTTCACAGAGTCATAAACAACTAGGTATTGATGTACTCTTGATAAAATGGATAGCTGCATGGCTTACAAATAGGACATGGCAAGTATCATGCACCAATTGGACGGGTGAAATCCTTGGTTACAGTCAAAGTGTCCCACAGGGCTCTATCCTAGGCCCATTCTTGTTTAGATTGTTTCTTCTTTCATATCTATCTTTTTCGATCTGTTCTGCAGTCTGTATGCAGATGACTTGAAATTTTGTAAACTGATTACATGTCTTACAGATAGGGCATGCCTGCAAAAGAAATTGACTAAACTGACCAATTGAGCACAGGAGAATAATATGATGATAACTACATCAAAAACTAAGCACATGAGATTTGGGAGACAAACTGAAAGGTGAATATTTAATACAGCACACAGTGATTGAAACTGTAGATTCATTTAAGGACCTGGGTATATGGGTAGATCCAGCTTTGAGTTTTTCTAACCATATCAAATTTTTTTGGCAAATATAACAACTCACTCACAAAACACTTCACTTATCTGTTTTGGGATAATATGAAAACACAGATAACGTAACAATTCTTTTCCTTTGTGGACAGGATAATTAACACAGATGTTTGTATACTTGCAAGTGGCACTGTAGGAATGTAAAATAGTGTAATGTGATATATATACATACACAAAATGATATCTGCATTGTCCACCAGTGTATCAACTATAAAATACTTAGCTCTTCCATTTCAATACAGTTCATTTATAATGAAATTGATAACTAAAGTTCACGTTCTGTAGCAAACTTTAAACTCATAGGCATACTCTTATTCAATACAGTTTTAAGTAACTCACACTTCATAATTCAGTACTGACAAACTCACAGTTCTGTCTTAAGCCAAAGTCCTTTAATAGTCAAATGTCTGTAACTCAATGCACGTGCAGTTTTCTTGTTATTCTTTTGAGTTCACCCACATGACTGTCTTCCCCTGTATTCCACTGCTTTATAGTCTTTTAAGCATTAATCAATGGCTGTGCGTGGGTATATCAGGGTTTATGCACAGTTGGTGTGGTTTCATCACAAGGATGAAGCCTAAGTGATTAAACAAAACCAAATGTGCATAAATCCTGATATACCCACAAACAGTAGTGGATTATTGCTATTACACAATGGCACATTTAAGAAAAAAATGCCTTATCTTTCTTAAATAATATCTTTGTATAAGGGTGCTGTAGCGTTCCACCACATTCTTTCTTGTTTAACTCATTCACTCCAATGGAGTTCAGGAAGTTTGCACTGTAACTTCCAATGGGCGGAACCTAAGCCTTTTCACAGAATCAAATTATGTCCTCACATTTCAAACAAATGTTCATATCTCTGGAACCACAGGGGTTATAAAAGAAGTATAAATGGCAAACCCTTCAGCACAAATTATTTTATAGTGGTAGTATTCTTTAGGTTCTAGGTCTTAAACTGAAGTTTTTAAGTCACAGTAAACACAGTAACTATTATGTTTGTAATATTTTGTAAACAACTTACAATATCTCAGCAAAAACTCAAGTTACACACATACTGTAAGCAGCATTTTATTCATCTAGCTGAAAGCGTTCGTATGAGGCTAAGGTATTCTGTCAATGTTACTTGGTTGTTGATATATTTAGAAAAATGTGGAAATTATATCATTAGTGGACCGGAGTTCTGCTGTGGCGACCCGTAACCGGGAAAAAGCCAAAAGACAACATATCTATATAAATTAATATCATAAAAACACAAGTTTATATCTCTTTACTTGCATTAGACAGAGATCACATATTAATTCAGTTGAGTTTTCCATCATGTAAAACTTTAAAATGAAATATTTTAAAATCTTGTACATAGCATGGTTTTGGAATTATTGATGCAAATATGAACAAGCTATATTTGACGCCTAAAGGCATCAGTCGGAGTTAACTGCAGATGCACCTGGAGGTGTCACTTGGATGTAATAAGTTAATGATGTACTGTGCAAGTGTATGAGACTTATGTTCCCACACTGGCGCAGTATGTCATTGCAGGAGCTGTGAAAGAGAAAAGAGACTCTCCGTTGCTTATTTTTTTATGTTGTTGTTTATTTTTTTTTTTTATTACTGCTGATATTTTACAAGGGACAATGCAGAAATACAAGGGAAATCAGGTAAGTTTCTAATTCCTTAGTTTTGCAGAATGTACCTGATGTATCTTGTATTTTGCTCTGTCTTTTAAGAATACCCCAACAGAAAGTCTGGGTTCTCAATGGTACTTCAGCGGCCGCACCTTTTTCTATAGGTATATAATAGATTTAAAATGGGCATGCTGATTGGGCTGTCCAATCAGCATGCTCATTTTTGAATAGTAATGAGCCATTATTGTACAACCTCATTAAAAATAAAAAATGTATCCCAGTACACTTGCACTGGTACCATTTAAACACTTCAAAATTTAATGTTAAGCACTTTCATGCTCATCAAACAGAACTTTATCAGGACATATAAGTGAACAACAAATCACCTGTTGTCAAACAACTGCAAATCAGAAGCAGGAACAAGAAATCAAACAATATGTCTAATAACTTACCAGTTTACTGTGATCGGGTTATGGAAGGGTTATAGTCATTTGCTTGGATCTCCCAAGCTTATATCACAGTTGCTCAAACTGTCAGTTGCTCATGTAACTGTTCCTGAAGACACGTATGAGCAGGAGTCTAACTGCTTGCATATGTCTGCCTCCCAGAGAAACACCAAGACAGGATTTGCACTACTTATAATTTATCAGTGTTTCTCTCAGAGTGATACCAATACAGATAATGTAAGGAGAGGGGGTCTGGGGTTGTGAGGGGACTTCTCCCCTGTAAAAAAATGCTTATTTTTTATGCTAATTTTGGTTGCATTTTCACATATTTGAGTACATTCGTTCAGTGTTTCTGTACACTCAAGCTTGAACAATAGAAGTTCTTTGACAAGTTTTTGTAATGCAACCATACATGAATCCAGGAAGTGTTCCAAAATCATTGTGGAAAAACCTTTCTGTGAATCAAGTCCAAATTATATTTAGAAATATCAAAACTCTGAATCTTCATTATGGTGAGAAAAAACAACACAATCCTCTCATTATAATAGTTTTGCATATCATATGGTAAGCAATTTAATTCTGAGAAGCTGTGCCTTATGGAATATCAAGACAGAAGCTATCTCATCTGTAAGATCACTAAAAAAGGCTGCCACTAAGAAAGGATTTTAGCATATTAGAATTAAAATATAGTGTAGCCTAGTACTGATAACCACTTAGTTAATATTCTCAAGATGGCAAAGGTTGACAGTTAATGACCTTACCAAAGGCTGACACTTAATGACCATACCAATGGTTGACAGGTAATGACCTTACCATTTACAATATGTAGACTAAGCAGTTATCAGTGTGAGCTGGACTAGTTTATTTCACTCTGTTCCTGAGATTTACAAAAGTCTAGCACAATGAAGAAGCATTAGCTTCAAAGATTTCCTCATCATGCTAAGGCCTTCCAATTCAGAAACTGCTCCACTGCTGTGATTTACCCTTGCAGAAAAGTCACACAGGGGTCTGTCTCAGAAGCAGCTACTGCACTAGTCTAGGGGAGTAACTAATGCTAATTAGTCATGTGCTCTCCTCCTAGAAATGCCTGCAACTCCTGATTTCCTTGCTAAATCACTTGGCTGAGTAACATTTTACTCTAGGATGAAAAGTCACCCATTCACCCCTCCTGCACTAATTGTAGCACAGGAAACATGAGGCTGTATGAATATGTGCGTGCATGTGTGTGTGTGTGTGTGTGTGTGTGTGTGTGTGTGTGTCTGTCTATATGTGTGTCTGTCTATATGTGTGTCTGTGCTTGTGTACACGTGTGTGCATTTGTGCATGCATACAGGATTGTGTGTGTGTGTGTGTGTATATGTGTGTGTCTGTGTGTGTGTGTATATATATATATATATATATATATGTATAAATATATATATATATATATATATATATATATATATGCCTCCTATGTGGGTTAAGTAGAGAATCAAAAGTCCGGATGTGTGTATTTGTTGGACTGTGCATGTGAGTATCTAGCTGTGTGTTTCCTTGAGTGAGTGTGGGGGGCTTGTTTGTTGATGAGTGGATATGTGTGTGTGTGTGTGTGTGTGTGTGTGTGTGTGTGTGTGTGTGTGTGTGTGTGTGTGTGTGTGTGTATGTATGGGATTGCCTTTGCTAATACGAGGCATGGGTTGCTTGTTAGAACACTAGCATGGTCATGTCTGATTGTGCTAGTGTTTGATTCAGGGAGATGGTAATTAGCCAATAATGAGGTCTTTCTCACTGTTACCATATCTGTCTCTGTATCACATTTCCTCACTATCGTACTATTTGACCGACAAACGCTGAGTAACTAGCGAGAGTGGTGAGCATTTCTTTCAATCCTAGAGTATGTATCCCCACAAAAACATTGTATTGAAAATAAAAAGCTTAAGGTAGTCATTTATGTTTGTAATCAGTTTACTGAACATTTTCTCTTTAAGAAAGGCATTTTTGAAACTTACACTAGTTTTAACTGGAAAACCAAGAATTTGTGGCTGCCAAATGACTCAAATGTTTGTATATTTTGCATATGTGCTTTTATTCTCCAATGGGTACTATTTTATTATGTGCTTAAGGTCCCCCATAGCTAACAACATAAACTGTAGAGATAACAGTAAGTTACTGCTACAGACAGAAGCATTTTTACCTTTATTTATTTTACATTTGTTAACCATATGGGCGTGCTCCTCATTAGAGCCTAACAAACAATTTCAAATAACATAATGAAAAAGTAAAAAATAAAAAATAAAATCAGTTAACACATAATAACATTCCACTTTACATTACAAGTATGGCAGAAATAAACAAGAACACTGTATGCAGTTTGGTTAAACTAAATTGGCTCTGTTTAAGAGAATTTCTAAGGAGCCACAGGAGAGATTTGTTTGCTTTCACTTATCTAAAATGTGAATGAATGGCTGCAATGGTTGGGACTGCATTAAGTTTTGTAACACTGCACTAGCTATGCATACACAGCAGGCTAAATTACTTTTATTAACCTGTACATTGTTTCATTGTTACATTGTTTCATTCTTTTGTTAGCTTTTATTGTCTAAAGAGAAATATATTCACATCTTACTGGCCTTAGACATAAATAAGGAAAATACATATGTTTGAGTATTTCATCCAATATGCTATTAGTAATTATTAAGATTTTGCTTAACAAATTTAAAAAAAAAAATCTTAAAACATGTTGGGATTTCATAAAATATATTCTTGATTCTGAATATCACACCCTTCCAGAGAAGATAGCTATAGATGGCAGAGGCTGTCATACAATATTCATAATAATTATTTCTGCACACAGTTATCTGAATGGTTTTGTTTCATAGAAATATTCATGAATAGCTCAGAATATTCTGATTCCAGATTCTTTCTCCATCTTCCAGTCTGAAATGTACTATGTATACGTTTACCCATAAAAGACAATCTCTCTATTTTTGCTTAATAGATTGCAATAAAACTGATACGTTTGTTTTCTTCCATAGCTGCTGCACCCATAAGAAATGTTTTGACATGCTCCGTAACATTGGAGGTGCTCCCATCTCTGGTCTTTTCTGCAAACTGAAAATATCACTATTTAAATGTGGGTATCTCTGAATTTTCACTTAGAGATGGCCTCCCTGGAACTGTTTTTGTTGAGTGTTAAATCTTTACTCTTATTTCTCAAAGGTTTAATTTCCAAAATTGTAAATGGCTTTACGTTATGTTAGAGTGGGAGACGGCAGTCATTTTGTATAATGTCCTCACCATCTCAGGTTATTTGTCCTTCTTGCATGGTTGGGCAAAAATGGAGTTAGTATATTTTAGTAAGACAGTGTGGGCGGAAAAGCTCTCCACACAGGAGGTGATTTGGGTAGGTGTTTGACAAGAATGTATTTAAGATGAGTTAACTCGGTGGAGATTTGTAGCTGGCCATCCTCAATGAAAGCTTAACAGACCCACTATATTATTCCATTTCTCTCTATGCTCTCTAAACATTTTATGTTAAACATATCTTAGTGCATTGTCAGAAATAACACAGTGCCACAAACAATGACATGCTTTAAAGAATAGCAGTAGGTAGAGCTCTTCTTACTGGCATCACCTTTGTGGACCTGTATAACATTCGTGTCACTAGACAAAGTAGATACCTTAAGGGTTTATGGTTGTGCTCCACTGTGATTTATAAGTTATATGCCAAACCATCCATAGTTTGTAAATGTTGAATCTTTGCAGAATACTACAGATCCAGGATTGGTAGGCATTCCATAAGCCTGTCTTTCAAGATGCCTTAGTGAACAAGCATGTAAGTTCCCAATAATACCACTTCCACACTGATACCTTGTTAAACTCTTCTAAAATTGCTGTCAGTCAGAGATATGCAGTCTAAACTCCTGTCTGAAATATTCTCTTGGAAATACTCTTGACAGCTGCCTGAGCCACACACTACAGCATGGAATGAAATGGTTACTAGCTGAGTGCCTTAAATGAGCAGTACAAAAATGTCCTGAAGAGTTTCAAACCAGTAGCTAAAAAGATTTCACTGTAATGGAAAGAATTTCCAGATACTCAACCTGAAACACCCAGTGGTTCAGCCTCTGGTAAACTTAGGCAGACAATTGTGATTTGTTGTTTTTAAACATTATCAAACCACTTGACCCAGCTCAACTCATAGTTTACTGAAGAAAAACTTTTACTCTGCTCCAGCAAAAGTCATATATATTCATGTGTGTGTGTGTGTGTGTGTGTGTGTGTGTGTGTGTGTGTGTGGGTGTGTGTGCGTGTGTGTGTGCACGTGTGTGTGTGTGTGTGTGTGTGTGTGTGTGTGTGTGTGTGTGTGTGTGTGTGTGTGTGTAAATTAAAACACATATATGCAGGGTGGCAAGCCCCCCAGCATCCCCCACACCCACCGCTATTAAAATATACCAACTCTGAGATTGCACTACAGCGAGGAAAAGGGAATATTCCCATTCTGCACTGTATGGAGATCTCCGTTTAAGTGTTCGAAGTTTTAAAACTTCGATCATGTGGTTTCGGCCATATGAAATTTGAAGTTCCAAACTTCGATCTCTTAAATAGGACCCATACACACACACACACACACATATTTATATATATATATATATATATATATATATATATATATATATATATATATTAATATATAGGTCTACTTCTGTTCTTCAAAAACACACTTCTTTGAGGAACAGATAGCTGAGACCCACTTTAATGAAAGTGCACTTAACCGAAAGTGCACTTTCGCTTAAATCAGTTAACCGAAGCACTGTACAGTGGGGATAAGGAACTATAGCCTTTTCTCCATTGTACAGCAGTTAGTATATATATATAAGTAGCGGAGGTGTGTCTGGCAAAGTAAAACACATTTTTGCAGGAGGGCAAGCACACCTACACCCCCCACATCCCCGCTACTTATATATACTAACTACAGTGGAGAAAAGGATATATTTCCTTATCCCCCTCTGTGCCATGCTTCGGTTAACTGATTAACGTTAAAGTGGGTCTCAACTATCTGTTCTGCAAAGAAGTGTGTTTTCGAAGAACAGATGTATATAGATATATATATATATGTATTATAGAGTCAGTTTTCAGAAGAGTGACTCCCCATTATCAGTTTACAAAGCAGCAGCATCCCAGGAATGTTGACTCCTACAAATATTTATATAGTTCATCCCACTCTAACTTCTGATCTGAAGATCCAGCATTTGTAAGCATCTCGATGTCAACATAAGTACATCGTGCCACTGTATTAGCACTTTGCAAAGTTAACAACAAACCAGATGATCCCTTTACCTTCTCCCGCCCCTGAATGTCAGTATTGTATCAGGTAATGCTTTGTTAGCCTCCTACATAGGATGTAGCAATATCTACTGATGTACCATTACTGTTAATCCAATGATGGCCCTTTACCACATCACTAGTTCAAACTTGCCTGGATTCCACCTAGACAGCTAAGCTTTAGTCACATCTCTGTTTTAACAATCTATTCCTGCATAAACCATTGTCTTTGATCACTATACATCTTCTTTCCCCTCCACAGCAATACAAACTTTATTTTAAGTTGCCTTGCTCCTACCCATTTCTCCAAAGTAACAAAATATGCAAGTCTCTGATTGCGATGAGCAGGTGTTGTTATGGCTAGGCTTGTATAGGCCCTAGGGCCGATAGCCTAGTACCAACCTATGAACCTATGAATACTCTTGTTAACTACTTTAATAAATACTGCTTTCCTTAAATCCACTTCCATGCAGCTGCACTGCCTTAATGCATTTCTCATATTACTACCCAACTCCATCATACAATGGAATGCAAACTTCCGTTTCATACATTTCTACCAGTGACTGCAGATAGCTTAAATCTGTTGTCCATTTATTTACCATGAGCATGCTATGCTTTAAATCAGAAAATATATCACAAATTACAGTTTGTGACCTTATCGCTAAATACTGCTTCCTATGCCTTAATGTATTATTCATTTTTTGGACTGATTTGTTAGCATGCCAGTAATAGTAGCAAAAAGATAAACAAACTTCAGAATGATGAAAACAAAACCTCAACCATACAAACTCAAACGTAAACATTTAAACAAAGTTTCATAGTAAGGGAAGCATCCCTGCATGTCTTTGTGATGGGTTGTGCCCTTCATAACCCTACAACATAGTTATATATTTTATTTAACATTTCTTTACCAGGAAAGTCTGACTTGGAACAAAACCAATTTTCAGTGGAGGCCCAGGGAGAAATGCTCCAGATGCATGTCTTTTTAACATGGGAGGAAACCGGAGTACCCAATGTTAACCTACACGAATGCAGGAAGGACATGCAGACTCCGTATAGAAGGCACCCCAGACAACAATTGAACTGGAGAATAGTATCACAAAAACTTACACTATAAACCTCCAATGGGTACATTCTAACATTGAGTCACAATATCATTACCAAAACTGTATGCTCTCAAATCTCACACTAACACACATTGCAATACAGTAATGTTCATTCAGTTTGTGAAATATTTATTTACTTATTCAGAGGAGCCTTAAATCTACATGTGTACAAAATTATAACAACAAAGCAATGAATGAATTTAACTATTACTATTCTGTTTGAATTTAACAAGTAATAAGCTGTTGTTCAAAAACAGAACAGATGTAAAATGTAAGAAGTAAAGTAGAATATATTTAGGAATTCAGAGTTCTAAAATTAATATAATACAGTAGTATATACAATCAATACCTAAAAAGGATATCAAACCAGTGTCAGCCCATAATGCGTAAATTAATATACCATCCTTTGTATCCTTACTTTGAAATAAACTGCAAAACTAAAAATAAAGTATATTAAAAAAATCTCAACAAACATCCAGTAATGGTTTCTTACATGACTGTAATGAAAGCTGACCTACTGAACAGGTGAGTCACTTCTCTTAATCTGCTGGACAGCCAATCACTTGAGCATCGACTCTATAAACAGAAGATATAGATGTGCTAGCATATGTAGAAAGAGGTAAATTGGTAAAAGAGGGTGGCCTAATGGTTATGGTGTTTGCCTTACAAACACAAGGTGCAGAGTTTGAGTCTCACAGGGATAATTGGCTAGGCTTACAATGGCTCGCAAGGGCAGTTAGCCTAGTACTAACCTATGAACCTATGAAGAAATAAAAAGACTAAAAAAAAAGGAAGAGTAGATATTCACAGTAGTGAGAATACTGACATCACTGAATGGCTCCTGCATCTAGTTAGGGACTTTGAGAGCTACTCCACCTCTCTCCATTTCCTGCTCAATCCTCTAGTACAAGTAGGGGAGTAACAATCAGTTCTACCTCCCAAGGAATCAAGAGGCCCATCCACATGAGTAATGGCTATGATCACTAGCTAAGAAATCATGGTAGAAATGAGGCAGCAAAAGAAGGATGGGTGGGTGGGATGCTCTGCAGCAGTTAGGAGGAGATCTGGAACATGATGATAGTCTGGAATACAATCTAGAGGAAAAATTACAGATGGAACCTGATTTACTATTCTGCACAGTCTTCTGTGTTACTCCAATATTCTGCTTTTTGAACATATTACTGATATACCTCTCAGGTTATGCCTACAGACTTACTGGAATTATTCTGACCACTGTTCGTAACTGGTTATCATAAATAAATAAAAATAAAATAATTCAATTAAATATTACCTAAATTCGATAGTGACAAATATACAAACCATGATTTATTTAAAAAATATTAAGAAAAAAATCTCTTGACAGTAGTAACAGATACTGGTGCACTCTTTGCTAGTTACATATTTCTAAGTGAGACCTTTGCTTGTTTTGTTTGCAACCAGCTGATTGTCTAGGTGGTTTTTTAATGAGGTCTCAGGTTTCTTCTGGTAGGTGAACTGCTAATCCTGTAAATTGCCCATAGTGTATATATAGTGTGTGGTAAGCATGTCACATCCTGTGATGGACTCTGCTTCCATCTGAGATTGGTTCACAGTGCCAAGCTCATAGCATGAAAGTATAGTTTTCTGCACTCCTATGAATCCAAAAAGGATAAAGTGGGTATCAGGAAAATGAAAGAATAATAAATACTTAAATACTTTTAAGTACTATATAAAATATTTCACCTTAACACACTAAATGGAAAAAAAAGGGAAACATTTTGTACACGCACAGCTAGCACTTCCTAACTAATGTTTTTAAATTGTAAGATTTAGGCTATTTTGAATATTTTCTGTAAAATATTTCCAGATTGTTTGCATAGCTGCATATGCTTTATCCATATATGGCTTTCTGGGTAGCTCAACTGTAAAATAGTCAGACGTTCTAAAGTTTCTCAATTTAACTATGTGATAGCACAGGGAAAGCAATGGGCTGCCCTTTCTTTGATTTGTTGAAAACCAGAGTCCATCACAGGATGTGACATGCTTACCACACACTGTGTATACACCTATGGACAATTTATAGGCTGTTGATTTTAACATTTTGCTTAAAAATTGTCTAGCCTAAATGTTGACATTTCTTCTCTAAATTGATTTATTAACTATAATTTAACCATTGTCAAAAAGTAAAATCTCAATGCAGTTTCTGAAAAAATATGCTACAGAGGTATCACAATGATTATTTGTAGCCTTCCTGTTTTCATCACTTTATGTAAATAATTTATGGAAGCAATGTGTTGAATTATATGATTCAATATGCAGATGAAAGAATTCAACTTCTGTCTTCTAATGTATATGAAATTCAACTAAAATTACAAGAAGGACTAATTCAGCTTGAATTATGGCTACTTAGTCCAAATATAGCAGAATTATATGAGATAAATTCTCAAGAGATCATACATAAATGTGGAACAATTCTCTCTTACTGGTGGAGTTTCAGAGTTGCATTTATCAGTGGGTTACTCACGTCATGAAGATTACTTAAGTAATTAAGTAATTACTTAAGTTAACAAATCTAAACACTAGACTTGGCTTACTACACAAAGCTTCAGGTTGTATGATTTTTTAAACTTTTACGTTTAGTGATTGGTTATATATTACTTTCTCTGAGTTATACTTGTGTTTCTGAAGCAAGTAGTCTTGCTAAATATACTTTATAGTGAGTACTGTGAAGTCACTTTATAGTGAGTACTATGAAGTCTTATCTGACTTAAATGATTTTAAACTACTATAGCTTGACCGCAGTAACTACCTCAGACCTAAAATGTCTTAGAAATGATACAACGTCTGATTATATGACTGCTGAACTACTCAAAAACTCATCTGGGGATAAAGTGTTTTTTTATTTTGTTTTTGTGATCTCTTATTTTATATTGATCAAATATTGAAGTGATGCTCACTGCATGTCCTATAGGATCTGGGCATTGAACCTTCCTAGTTATTTGTTACCACTGATCTTCTTTTGTTTAATGCTGCTTAGATGTGAGTGAGGATTACATTTTTGCCATCTTCTAATTTCAGCAAGGTCAAAAGGTATTGAGCCAATGTATGTTGTCTTAATTTGTATTTGAACTTTTAGATATTCTACATGGAGTTCATAATGTTAAAAGATGTAACATTTTCAATATCTGATTCAGTCTGTAGGTAGCATGGAAATTATTTATTATCAAGTGACATTTTTAATGCACTTACAGAAGTATTTAGAACCAAGTAACTATCTGATTATTATTTATTTTTTTTGTTTAGAGTTTGTAATTTGCCATTTAATGTAATTCATTGCTGTATTTTAGTGAACTGTTATAAAACTAATACCTTAGATTTTATATCATTTAGTAATTTAATTTGCAAATGTAATAGCTTCCTGATTATGTTAATTAATTTTTCTTTTGCTGTAGTTAAATCGTGTAGGTGGCCTTGCAACCTTTATTTCAGTCATTGCTTTGCAATCTGTTCCCTTGTATCACTTCCCACCATCTAACCTAACAATACCACAACAAAGAGCACTTGCATCAGTACAGAGTTTATCCTCATTATCTGTAGGGTTTTATTCATTTACCATCGCTAATTCAGTCAAAAACATTGTTCTGCCCCCCGCCCCATATCACTCACCTTTTCAAACTGATAGCACTCACATTGACTTACATAACTGGTTTGCACCAAATTGTTTCTCATGATTGTAATCATGAGAAATACAAGCTCTTCTAATCAGAGCAAATCAGAGCAAATCAGAGCAAATCTACAATAACAGAGTGTAAATTAACAAACAATGCAGCACACTATTTAATTTAACAACTACATAACAATGACTGTTGTACCCTACCCTACCTAACAGATCCATTATCACAACCTATCTCACATACATTCAGAGATGATAAGATGCAACTGTGTGAGGAACATGCTATAATAGTAGTACATATTCAAGCATAAATCAATGTTTTAGTAATCTGCAGTGTAGAGATCTTCTGCCACAGTTATGTCACATTATCACAGCTTCCAGAGATCTGGAACTTTCCCTTTGGTTGGGCTGATTTCTCCTCCCATGGGTTGCTGGTATGATCCTGTTATAAAAGTGGCATCAGCATATTCCAGCTTTGGTAAACTCTTGCCAGGGCTGTGGGAAGTCCACATGCAATGAATATGACCCTATGCCAGGAAACTAGGAATCCTGTTTTTTTCTTAGAAACCAAAACTAGGGATACATTACTACCCTTTTTACCATGTCAGGAATGGGACTGATTAGGAAGGTTGAATGGTATCCACCCCAGCCCTTGGATGCCCACAGTTACATAATGGGGGAAATTATACCTCAGCAGTGATCCTATTCCAACATCAGCTATCATGCAAAGTTCCTTACATAATTGTATGATGTTCTTTGTATGGATAAAAAAAACTGAAATGCCACAAAACAAACCAAACTTGAAAAAGGAAGTCGGCAAGTCGATAAGCCTCAGCAGATGCACCAATTCCAGACACAGTGATGCATCACTGTGTCTGGAATTGGTGCATCTGCTGAGGTTTATCGCCTTGCCGGCTTCCTTTTTCTTTGTATGGATCACTTCTGCAGTAACAATCAATTTAGAGATGGTTCACAAAGCTTACTTGTTGGGAGCTTGCCTACTGTCCTAGGTAGTAAAATTATTTCTGCATCTGAACAAAATGTCCAGTCTGTAGAGCTTACAGAAAGTGTGCACAGGGGACCAAGTGGCTGCATCCAAGATGGCCTCGATACTCAATGTCTAACACATGCAATAGTAGCATCTGTGGTCCTACTACAGCCTCTAATCAGACCATATTTAAATAGCTGGTTCACTGTATATTGTTTTGTTACTCTGCTCATGGAAAGACGAAATAACAGTATGTCAGGTAATACAATGAGCTAGTCTTTCAGATGCAGTTTGTTTAAAGGATAAATTTATTCCCTGTAGCAAAAGACTCAGAAGATTAGTATTTTTTCTTGTGTCTTAGTTTATATGTAGGCAGCATCTCAGTTGTCTGTAAACACCCTAAGAATACAGAATCCTCTCCCATTTATTCTGTAGATTAACAAAAAAAAAAGACTGGCAACTGACCAGACTTGTTCAAGAACAGATCTGTGAGCATCTTAAGCTTAAAGAAAAGGTTAATCTGTAAGTTGAAGTGTACCTCCTGGGTAACTAAGAAGGGTTACTTACACCTGACACGATGAAGTTCATAGATTCCCCTGGATGAAGGGACTGCAAGGAAAAAGGCTGTTACCTTGTCTGGAGAATGAGGGCTACCATGGCAACTGGTCGGAAAGTAGGCATGATGAACTTTCCTGGGACAAAGTTCATGTCCCACAGAGGAATCATCAAATTCCTAGGGGGTCTCAGGTTTAAAATCTCCTTAAGAAACTGCTTAACTGACAGCAAACATGTTGGGGGTCCATAGATATGCAGGCTGAAAGAGCAGTGAAATGTACCTTCTCTGAGATAAAGGCTGGTCCTGCACCAAAAAGCCTCATAAAAAGTACTGTAAGAAAAAGCTGAACTATCCCTAATGGCTGCCTAACTTATGGCTTCACTAGGCTGACACTTGGACCAGTGATGGTCAGGAGAAGAGGGATAACTGATAGGTAGCATGGATAAAAAATGGCAAAATAGAATCATCTTGTAGGGACGTGTACTATATTATCAAGGAGAATACAGCTCAAAAACAAATGTGTACTGTTTTGGATACTTCCATCAACCCAGTTTTGGGTGAAAGATCCGTAGTCCGGCAAGGATATTAATACTGTGCAGTACATCAAAACAGCATGAAAATATGTGTTTCCAGTGTCTGATCACAGTGGTATTTTAAGTTCCAGAATGGATTATTATTTCTCATGAGTATTGTATGTGTCAAAACACACTCACACACACACACACACACACACACACACACACACACACACACACACACACACACACACACACACACACACACACACACACACACACACACACACACACACACACACACACACACACACACACACACATACTAACCTGTATATGCTGACATACTGGGAGCTTTTCTTTACAAGAGCAAGATTGAGAACATATAAAATACTTGCTGATTCAACCCATCCGGCCCACAACTGGTTCTCACAACTTGCGTCTGGAAGGAGGTACCGCAGCTTCCGCTGCAGGACTACCAGATTCAGGAACAGTTGGTATCCTACAGCTGTGAGACTTAATAATAAGGACTCCAACCATAATACCTGTTACATTGAAGCCTCTTTTTTCATTTAATTCTGCTGCTCTGAGCAATTACCACCAGCATTACTATTATGCAATATGATGGCTATACTGAGTCACGTCTAAAGTTAACAAGTACAATATGGTAACGAAACAGCTGTTATTCACTAGTCTCTATTTATTCTCTGTCTTAACAGTGTAGGGGTTTGGTGATGGGTATTTATTTATTACTTATCACTGCATAATGGGTATTGAGTGTGTTTATGTAATGTGAACTACCTTTTACATGTCATACGTCTTATTTTCTTTCTTATGTTATTCTTTGATACAGCTGTATCTATGTTATTTGCACTGCATTTCTCTTTTGAGCTGACATTTGTAATTTTATTTAGGCTACACTTGTGTAGTCCTAAATGACAATGAAGTTTCTTTGAATCTTTGAATACTGTTAAAGCAAAGTCAAACTTTTTTGATTTGCAGTTTTTACAGTCATGAAACAACACAGAAGCACACTACAGACTGACTTACATATGTCCTGTTTGGTTCTATAATCTTGTAAATGTGCACATTTCATAGATATAACTGTGACTTCTTTAATCCTGTTTATATTAGGTTTGCCAATTGCAGACTTCTGTTTTTTGGACCAGCCATTGCAGTTAATTAATGATAGCACTTTTGTTAGATTGCCACAGTTTTGCACACACTGTCAATGCACTCTTTTATCAAGTTACAATTATTGGATTAATAAAACTAAGAATTAATTAGGCTTTGTAGCATTTTGTGCACATCAGCCAATTTATTTTACATTGCATGTTTATGCTCAGTACTTCGAATAAACAGACATTTTTTCAGGCTACACTGTTGTTAATGTCACAACTAGACTGCAGTTCTCTGCAGGCTAATCCAAATCAAATTTATAAAAAGCAGTCAAGACTGAGCATCCTTCCAAGCTGCCAAAATGTCATAACTAATTACACACAGCACAAAGTGGCAAACAGAATGATACAGGCTTTACTGAAAATGGATGACACAAGCTGCTACTTTAAATTATGCTTAATCTAATCATTATTATCTTCAAAAAATAATTAGCCTAATAAACTACCCCATGAGTTTGCTGTTTTTACAGCTTATTAAATATTGATTTCAGTATTGTACTATATTGTTGGTAAAATACAATAAAAAGGTGAAAGCTTTCCATAAACTGTACTTCCCTTTTAATGAACATGTCACATCTAATCAGGCTAACCAAGAAATAGATAAAACCAATTAATGTACCTGAATCTAAGTAAAAGCTGTAATGGCAGGATATCTAATGTCTATATTCCAATAAATAAAACAACAGAATTACAGTATTATAGATAAACAATTTACCAGTTAAACTACTTTGGCAATTTATCTATCTACTTTAAGTTATACTACTGAGGTAGTAATTGTGTCAGTTTCTTTAAAGGAATACCTTATAAGAATAATACAGCAAAATGAAATAAAAGACGTACTATCACAACACTGACAGTGGCGATGAGAGAAGAAGATATTTTTTCTAAATCTAAAACACTTTTCTTCTGAGTTACTTAATGTACCTTTTTTGTCTAGCTTAGTAAATTAGATGACGGACTGGAACATAACAGTTTCAGCTTCACCATAACTGGTGACTTGACATCTGATCCTGAATAAATGGATCTAGAATAGTATTACAATACTTGCTACCAATGTTCAAAATTAAGAATCGATATATACATTACCTTCTTTAAATATAGGGTAATAATGAGTGTAATTGTTACTGCAGTTTGCATGATTAACATTTTGGTATGTTTCTTGCTCCTTTCCAGCAAAAACATATACTTCACCCTGGAATTATTTCATGTCAAAAACTGAGTTCAAGGGGAGGGATTCAAAAACAAAATAAAGGTATGCATCTGGCACTCACAAACGCCATCATTATCACAACAGCAATAAAGTAATACCATTAGAGGATATGTTTAAAACTGTAACAGAAAGAAAACTATAACCTGCCACTCTAATTAAATCAAAAGTTAATGCAGGATATACAGCTATGTGAAAACACCAGGCAGATGGTTTTAGAAAAACATAAAACAAAAGATACCACAACACAAAACCTTAATGAGTAGAGATGAACAGGAATTCACAGCAAGATTGCCAGTGTGAGACTATCACTAGAAGCAACGCTTGAACCAAGGTACTGATGCTACTGACAAATAAAGGCCTAAAGCCTGACTACTAGTCAGTCGGAATTCACAGCAAGACTGACTGTGTGAGACTATCACTAGAAGCAATGCTTGAACCAGGGTACTGATGCTACAGACAAATAAAGGCCTAAAGCCTGACTACTAGTCAGTCATCAACTTTTTCTGAAATTTTAAGAAAAGCACACAGACTTTCATCATTCCCACTCATCCTTCATTCATATGTCTATCACTTTCACCCCTTCCACTTGTACATGAAGCAAATTAGTGGATGCATCAATTCCCCTCATTCTTCTGATCCACATGGCCATTTGTATCTACATTCTCCCTAGTACCACAGAGAAATACTCAGTCTATTCTTTTATTGGTGTTCTATCCCTCCTTTGTACCTACCTCTTCAACTCTTTACTCAGTAGTATTTTATTTCATATTTTCTTTACTTCAGGGTTTGCAGATTTGTTTTATTTTGTACTCCATTTTGAGATTTTTTTATGTAGCTATACTTACTACTGTATTTCTTCTGTATCTGTATACTTAATTGCTTGCAGATTAATTTTATACTGTATTTTCAGATTTTCTATGTATCTATAGTTACTCTATGTATCTATAGTTACTCCTATATTTGGCATCTGTGATGTATTTGAAATTTTCTGTACTTTGTGTTATTTCTGTTTTAATAGTTGTTCTGTATGGAGCTTTTCTCCCCAGGCCTCCACTAAAAAGGGCACATGCTCAGTCGGACATAACCGGTTAACAAATGTCAAAATAATAAGTAAATAAACAAATAAATGAATAATGTGTTACTGTTCTTCAAGACTCAAAAACAGAATTAGTGATCTCAAGCAAAGTCGTAAAGAAGTGATTACTTAAGAAATATAGTAATAACACATTAGTAGAAGGAGCTCTTTAAAAACTGTGATAATAAATGGATTATCAGAAGTAAGTTGAGAAGTTGTACCACTGATAGTTTTTATTTATTTATTTATTTTTTGGTTAGCCCCTTTTCTTGTTAATTTCACTTGATTTCACACTTTCAAGTTATTGTAAACAGATAATGAATGCTTTTACAATGCCCTTAAAGGACTAGTAAGCATATCAGTGCAAATGTCTTTCCAGATCTTGTAAGGACTTTTCTTATTTTTAAGTTCGTATTGTGGTTTTATACAACACTTATTGTCTGGTCTTAAAACCAGCCCTTCTGCCCCTGTAGGTTATCCCAGGCTATGAAGATTTAATGAAGTAATAAAGACATTACTGGTCTGTGTTGTCATTGAAATCAGTCTTTAAAATTTGTTTGTATAAGTCCTGATTCATTACTACTTTTTCATATAAACATTGTGATGTGTCCCTTAATATCTGCAGTCTGTCTTAAAAAGTCTAGTAATTTAACACTTTCATAGCCATTGGTCAGTATCAGGGTTATATACTGACACAAATGATAAGTAGACAAGTATACACATTTTTTTCTTATTTAAAACACACACACACACACACACACACACACACACACACACACACACACACAAACACACGCGCGCGCGCGCACACACATCCACGGTAGTATCCTGACAGAAGATCCTTCAAGAAAGAAGAAATAAGGGATGCCCTTGCCTGGGAAAAGCAGTCCAACGTATTTTGTTGTGCATGGAAGACCAGGTGGCAGCTTCACAAATGCCATCTATTGAAAAACTGTTGAATAAAACTAAACTGTAGTTTTGTATAACTGTATCAAGTGTATTTCACTCAGTACATCAACCAATACCACCTTGTCTCTCAAAAGCAGCATGGCTTTTAACTTGGGCTCAGTATATTCACAGCGATCTGGAAACTTAGCGACAGCTTTCTTCTTGGAATAGACAAAGGCCTAATTACTGGAGTCATTTAAATTGACCTCATCAGAGCCTTTTTTTCATCACTCAGTTCTCCTACACCAGCTCAATGAAAAAGGCATTAGCAATGACACACTGCCCTGGTTCAAAAACTACCTGTCTAACCATCATTCCTCAGTGAATTTCAACTCATCAATCACTCCATCAGTCCCTCTGCAGAAATGTTTCCCTCAAGGATCTAATGTGGTACCTCTCCTCTTTTCTCTGTACATTAATATTTACATAAAGGTGGAGTGCCCACCGATCTGGGAAATTATAGACCCCTCAGCCTAACTAGCCTGATCTGCAAGGCCATGGAACGTATCATCATAGACTAAATTAACAGGGACATTGGCAACCTCCAAATACTCGACCTCACAGAGTTTGGCTTTGTGAAGGAGAGGTCATGTCTGTTAAATCTGGTCAACTTCTTTGAGACAGTCACCAAAGCCATGGACAAGGGGAAGATGGTGCATACCGCCTACCTTGACCTGGCCAAAGCCTTCAACACTATTCCCCACTCAGGCATAGTAGATAAACTCTCTCAACTAGGCATCAATCCATATGTTACCAGATAAGTAGCAAGCTGGCTCACCGATAGAACCCACCTAATCAAAATAGGGGAGGCCACCTCAAGCAGTAGACCCGTAATGAGCAGCGTACCCCAGGGATCGGTCTTGGAGCCTCTGTTATTCAGGATATACTTCTCTGAGGTGCAGGCCAAAACCAGTGGACTATGGCTGCCCAAGTTTGCAGGTGACTGCAAGCTAGGTGTAGTCATCAATTCCCTAAGTGATGTGTTCATCCTCCAAGAGGGTCTCACCCAAACAAATGACTTGTTCCAGAAAATGGCCTCAAGCTGAATGCCAAAAAATGCATCATCATCCCCTTTGGCGAGAATGACATCCCCACATATTATCACATGAATAACAATATCTTAAGTACACAATCAGTAGTAAGGGATTTGGGCACCCAGGTTGATAGCAACCTGACTTTTGACCACCATGTTGCTTCCTTTGTACAGAAAGCTTTCTACATGGCCCATTTGATAAGTAAGGGTATCTCATCCAGCAACAAAGCGGTCATAACATCCCTGTATTCTTCCCTTATAAGGCCAATTATTGACTACAATGCCCCCTTTGGGATGTACCTTGCAAAGCACATGCAGCAGCTGGAAAGACCACAGAGGTTCCTCACCAGGAGAATCCAGGGCCTCAAACATCTACTCTACACAGATAGGCTAAAAGCCCTATCCCTCAACTCAGTTTTATACAGACTCCTCAGAGCTGACCTCTGTTTGGCATATAAAGAAACCTCAGACTCCACCTTGATGGGACTGCTGCATATCCTCAAGTCAAGCTCCATTCAAGCAACCCGGACGTGCAACCTTAACCTGGTCTGTGATATCAATAGGACTTGTTGGCGGGACAGATTTGTGTCCCAGAGACTCCCCCATCTGTGGAATAGATACCATCTCCACATTAAGCAGAGTACCTCATTGTCCCTTTTTAAGCACAACCTGGATAACTGGATGGGAAACACCCCTGGGATTCCACCTGTGTCCCTGCTGGACAGGGGCTTTGAGTGCTGACTTGTCTAAACATGGGTTAAACTCTTGGCTAGGCTTATAAGGGCCTCAGGGCCAATAGCTTAGTAACCTCCTAGGATCCTATGAACAAACCCCCATTATACTTACTCCATCTTCCTCTCCTGCTTTATGCTGATAACATGATCCTATTCTTCTCCAACCATTCTTACTCTTATCTTGAACTCAAACTTTGGACCGATTTTCAGGCCCTTATTCAATTGGTCAATGATAAACAATTACTGCTTAACTTCTCAAACAAAAATGATGCTTGTTTGCACTAGGCAAAAGCTCACTTCTATCTCCAGATCTATTGATAATCTACATAACACTTGTGCAAATGTCACTTCATTCAAATTCTTAAGAATTTTGTTGGAGCCCTTCCTAAATTCCCAATTCCACCTGGACTACACACACAGAGACACACACACACACACACACACACGTCAACTCTCTCCCATTCTAGGCTAATAGGATCTTCCCTTCTCTATCCAGACTCAGCTAGAATATGGTATCCCTTTAATTGCTGGAGCCTCTAAAGATATGCATCCACCATTCAGTCCACCTCAAAAGCCACATGTAGATTTATCACTCTCTCCCCAAGAAGTGAAGACCTCTACAAAACCATTGAAAAAGCTAACTGTTTACCTGAGAAACAATGTGCTGACTTTCTATTTAAACTTATCAAGAATTAGACTATACCCCACTACGACTATTCAGGGATGCACTATCATACAACCTTAGAAATATTAACCACTCAGGTCCTCTCCTCCAACCCCACAAACCAGGCTTCACTGCACAGACCATGCTTTCTCAGTTGCTGATCCTAGATTGTGGGAATGGAATGTCTCCATTCTTTTCTTAAAGATCATGCCTCTTACCCCATTTTCTGATTGGAAATAAAAGCACATTTCAAGACTCTAGGCAAATGCAACTGCTACCTCTCTGGTCATATAATTTAACTTCCTCTTACCCCTCTTTCTCTACACATCTTGATCTGACTCTACTTCTCACTGTAAATCTTTCAACTATGCCGACTCTGATATCCACTCTGTATATAATGCATGTATATATTGAGTTTTGTTGGGCACTCTGAATATAATGTCATTTATTTACTGTCTTTATACCTTCAAGCCAACTCTGATAGTTTGTTTATATGTATATGTTTTGCATTTTGTCATTCACTCTGTATGTAATATCAGGTGTCTATTGTGTTTACTCCAGAGTGACACTGAATAGGTCCAGTGGGATCAGTGTTCTACCTGGGTTAACAAATTCAGGGTAAAATAAAAACAAAAATAAAATAAATAAAGTAAGAGGATGCAACAGATGAAGTGCAGTTAGCTCTTTGGTTGCTGGCTAAAGGTTTGCTCTCTGCATTATAAATAAATGAGATACAGTCTGAAAGCCAGCAGGACAGCAACACTTTGGAAACTTTCTGCACCAATTTGTTAGAAGCAAAAGAAACTGTTAAGCATCCTTCCTAAAGGATTTGATCTTGTGAGGTTAGAAGTGTAATTGCTTATGTACATCTAAAATATGGAGAATGTACTCTCCCTTATTGGAGTAGATAGAAAAGAAGACTGGCAGATCTGTGAACTATTAGACATAGAAGCTCCTTTGGGAATTAAAGATGGGTTAGTCTTAGGTAGTGTCCTATATTTGTGGAATACTAGATATGGGGAAATGATGACAACACATGAAGATCCAAATTCATTCTCTCAAAACCAATGGCCTCCAAAAAAGTAGTTTTTCCATAACAGAAATTTCAGTGAAACAGAGGGCACTGGTTCAGAAGGAGGAATAGTCAGAGCTTCTAAAGCCAAATTTAGATCCCAAGGCAGAACCGGTTCTCTGATTGGAGATCTGAGAAAAAGGTTCCTTTGATAAAAGTCTTACATCATTCCTGAAAATAAATATGAAAATTCAAGATGACAGTCAAATACACTACTAGTCTACAAACTAGAACTGGAATCAAACCTATTTGCCTAGAAAATGGAGGATGTCTGAAATCAGGGCTGAAAAAGAGTTATTGTTCAGAGAACTGGCCTATGAGGCAAACTGTTTCCACTTACTGCAGTAAGTCCTGTGGGTAGAATTTTTCTGGGATGCTGTTAAAATTCTGACCACTCAGAAGAGAGGTATTTATTGTTGGCCATTAATCAAACTGTAAAAAAAAGCAGGCAGTTTCACACAGCGAACATCCAGGTGAGGTTTCCTGGAAGGATGTGAGATTAGATCCTGCAGTGAAACTAAGAACTAAGGAATATCCCTGAGATGAGTTCTTAGAAAGGGAAACCCAATCTGTTTAGGCTAAAAATGGACTATGCAGATGACAGTTGCATTATACTTTATTGCTTTCTGAAAGACTCTGGAAATCAGGGCAGAAGTGGGCATGCATAAAGGAGCCCATGAGGCCATTACTGGGATTAAATATCTCTCCGTGACCGTCCCAGGGGTAGTGGTGAAGTAGAATCATAGCAAAATAACTGTTGTACTTGGTATTTTAGGAGAATGCAAATAGATTGTTGTACTGGATGCAGCAGTGACTGAATATCTGGATGGCTATCACTAGATTGAGGGACCCCTTATGATAAATGAGAAGGGATCTGCTGAGCCTGTCCATTAGGCAACTCCTGGGATGTGTGTTGTTACAAGAATATGATGCAAGGCCATTGCCCATTACCAAACCCTCATTGTTTCCTGATGCAAGTGGTAAGATCTAGTTCCTCCCTGCTTGTTGATATACCAAGCCACTCTCATGTTGTCTGTTTAGAGAGATATCACACCCTGAGGGAGACAGTCCTGTAGTTAGTGCAACACAAAGAGGACTGCCATCAACTCCAAGAAATTTATGTGAATGTTAGTCTTGTTGTCTGACCAGTGATCATGGGCCATTGATCCCTCATTCTGTCCCCACACCCCTAAGGAGGAAGCATTCATGGTCACAACAGCTACTGGAGCAAGCAGAAGAAAGGGTTTGCTAAAATGGGTCATCAGAGGGTGTAACCATCATCTCAAGTGTTTCTGAAATGACTCATTTATTACAATGGGTTTGGGAAGGATATGAATGCACTGTGATCATTGTGCCTAAAGAAGCCATGGCAGAATTTGCATATGAAAATGAGCAAAGTGCACCATTAAGACTGATGAAGCCATCAGCCCAAAAACCCTCAGAACTAAGGCTGCATGGGGGGGGGTGTGAAATAGCGACTGTATTGCTGTTTTCAAAGTCTGAAACCTATTTGGTGGCAGAGAGACTACAGAACAAGTAGTGTCCAGGTGATACCCTATAAATGTGATCTTCTGAACTGGATGAAGAATTGATTTCTGAAGACTTATGACAATTCACAAGGACTGACATAGTCTGAGCAAATAGTATCAGGCCTCGGAAAGAGACTCAATTGAGGGAACAGCTAGGAGTCAGTAATCTAAATAAGGGAAAATTTTGTATCCCTGTAGTTGTAGATGAGCTGCTTTAACAGCCATGCATTTTGTGTACACCCTGGGGGCTGTAGTGAGACCTAATAGTAGGGCTCTGAATTGATAATGGCTGGCTCCTAACTGGAAGCAAAGGAACCTCATTGACTCTTTTGCAATCTTTATGTGAAGACAAACATCCTGGAGGTCCAGTGAGCACATCCATTCATTTGCCCTTAGAAAGGGAAGAACTAATTGCATTATGACTACTCTGAATTGGATCTTTCGGGCAAACATGTTTAGGGGGCTGAGGTTCAGTATGGGCCTGAGCTCCTGCTTTTCCAGCAGAACCAAATAGAATCTAGAATAAAACTCTGACCATCTTTTTTCTGTCACTTTGGCATGACTGGGTGGAACATCTTGCACTGGAATTTAGAGCTCAGGGAGCGTGAGGAAAAATGGTATAACGTAGCCTCTGGATATTATCTCTGTTACTCCTTTATCTTGCATGATGACCTGTCACATGGCTGGGTAGAGGGAAAGATGACCCCCGACTGCTCCAGAGCAGTCAAGCAGACCTTTAGGGATTCTGTGATCATATGTCAGAGAAGAGTCCATGGTGTCCTGTGTTTTGTGGACCTCCTTGTCCTCTGGGCCTGTATCCAATGTAGGGGCCACTTCTGTCATTGCCACCCACATCAGGAAAAAAACAGCTGGTGTGTATGGGCACATGTCAGAGAGTGTCTGCTTACTCCTACAGGTAAATGAATGTTTCCAACAACATCATAGATCTGACATTCATGAACTTGCCTGTGCTGTGTCTTGTATTGGACACCAGCTGGGTTTGCTGCATGAAGAACAGGAGCACAGACATGGTGAGGTCATGGTAGCACTAAACTGTTTACATTTAGACTTCTTAAACAAGAATGTACAAGAACCCTTCTGGCTCCTGCTGTAGGATCTCTGTGGGACATTGGACTTAACTGCAAAGGCAGAAGGAGCCTTTCTGTCCTGTTCACACTTCTGCATCCTTTCTTTCACCAAAGGGCCAAATAACCAAGACTCATCATAAGCTGTGTTGCTGAGGGACACTTTAAAGTGGTCCATAAAATCAAAAAGATGCAGCCATGCATGTCGTCTTACTGCTATACTATTTCCTGCTGCCCTAGTTACTCCAGCCACTGCATTGTGCATAACGTGCTTGAAGAGGCTTGGTATGTTAAATCTCTCTGAAGTCAATTCATATGTGCAGCATAGGTCAAGGCTCTTAATGTAAAAGTGTCTGAAGCATATGCCTGCTTTCCAAGTCTATCCTTTGTCCTGGATTCCTTGATGGGGGAATGAATAGAGATCCAGTCCTCAGACAGATCTTTTTTGGTAGCTGCTACCCCAATGATGAAGTCAAGTTGACTGAGAGAGATTTTGTCTTTGGGTGGGTGGAATATTTTATCAGGTTTATGAGGGGCTGCTTTACAGGTATCACAGGTATTAATTAGCAGTCGATCAACATGTCAGCCAGGGGTACCACCCAAGAAGTAGATGTGACCAAACTGTAAGCTTCAGACTGTACTGTCTCTACCTGAGGAGGGGTTAATTGGCCAGGATCCCCTCTAGTGCACTAGCTCTAAGATTTCATCAAAAGAGGCATTCTTAGGAGGGGACAGGAGATCCTTCTCAATCCTCCGAATCAATATCTGATGTTGGCAATTCTGACAGGGAGTCCAAGTGCTTCCTCTTGCATGTTCTCTTCTTGGGTACATCAGGGGAGATGTCACCTGACTATTCAGACAACTAAGCCTGCTTCTAAGCAAAAGATTTGAAGCTTGCAGGTCAACTCTGACCTGAGGATGTCAGATGAAAGAAGGCAAGAAAAAGAGAGAATCGTGTGATAGAAATACATCCTGTGAGATCAGCACTTCTGCTCTCTTTGGTGAATCAATAATCCTCCCCAGCCCTTACAAATCTGACACAGCCTCCACCAGATCTGAGGACTGCACCCCAGCCACGGGTTCCATCCCCTCCTTCAAGAAGACTGTCAGAGCCAAAAGAGGAACCTTGACATTGAGAAGGTGGAGGGGCTCAATGAGGGCATCAGAAATGAAGAGTCAAAAGCCAAAGTCTCCAAAACCTCCAATGGAGCCATACCTGAAATCCCCAGAGGTAATGCTAAGGCTCTAAGCTCAAGTGCTCCACTCTGAGACTATAATTTCCAAAAAGATCTGTGTCAGGTGCATCAGATCCATAATTCCTGGTGCTGATCCCAAAGGGAGTGTCTGCACCAGCGCCACAGGTCCCAGGTGGAAGGTTAGTTCTGACACTACTATAACTAAAAGTCAGACCTGAAAAGGAAATAGTATGGGGGTGTCTGGGTGGATCCAGTTACTTTTGGAGCCAAAAGAGATGGAATGTCTCACATGCCAGTCTGTGTCTTAAAGAAATTCAATATTAGATGGTCTAAGTTTGCTTCTGAAGTGCTTCTGTAAGACCTGAAGGACCTACTGCTGACCTACTTTGTTCTATTGACCCTTGCTTCTTGGGAGAGTCCTGAACCATTATCAGATCCAGTGCTAAGGATGGACCCAGTGACCCAGGTCTCTTCCTTGGCTCAGACTCTTTGTGTTTTGTCTGACTTTTTTTTTTTGCCACTTATGGATCCAGTGGTAACAGCCTTTTCAAAACAAGTATTTTCTCCTGTCAACTAGGGCTCTAGGTCTGAATCTTGCACAAATATTGCACTGCACCGATAAATAAAGTACCAGAAGTACCTCCCCAAATACATCATCAAAGGCCATAAGTGTCTTGAGGGGGATCTTGTGTCCACAAAGAGAACACTTAAAGCTGCTTTGTTTGTCCATATCAACACTGTAAAGGCACTGGCAGACACTATATAAACACACTATTCAACAAGTAAAATGGCAGAGGTATTTATCTATCTACAGTGTATATATTTATAAGAATAGATACCCACATACTCTTTATAACTAAAAAAATCACACTATCAACCACTAAAAAAGGGAGTACTTAACACTATATATCTAAATATAAATACTACTCCAGTTCTAATCAGTGACCAGAAGATTATTACTGCAGATGAGAAAAAGAAAGCATTGGGAAATGAATAGGATCATATGTTGTCTTGGCAAAAAGGGGGTGACAAACAACATTTTTGGGGTTGTCCTTCTTGATTTTGTGCAGGGCCTTCAGAATCAAAGGAAAGGGTGACCAAGCATAAAATAATTTTTCCTTCCATGAGATTGACATGACATCCATTCTCCAAGCCTATGGGCATGGAAATCTGAACTACAGCAGTCTGAATTATCTCTTCAGAGTGGAGGCAAACAGATCTATTTCAGGAATTCCCCACCGATGGATAGTCTGCAGGAAGACCATTCATGAGGGTCTGTCACAGGTCCGTTGAGGTAGTCCACTACTTTATTAATTTCTGAAGGGATGTAAACTGCCTGAAGGAGTAAATAGTGTTAATTCACTATTTCCCATGTTGCCATAGGAAGTCTGCAGGGGTGATAAGATTTTGTATCTCTCTGTTTGTTGATGTACCTTATTACAGTGGTATTGCTATAAAGATTCAGAGAGTTCCTGGAGACCAAAAGTGATGCAAAGACTGAAGGCCCAGGGGCTTTCATTTCCTTTACATGTATGTGGTTGTTCCTGTCATGCCTTAGGACTTTTATATTCATAGAACATACTCCCCATGCCAGATGTAAAGCATGTCTGGAAACCTCCTAGCAAGGAGATGGCATTCCTGGATTCAGTGATATCTGTCTGCTCTACCAAAGGAATTTCTTCTTAATGAAGGGCAAGAGAAGAATTGGAAAGTTGAGGGGGAGGCAGTTTTGTGCCCAAAAAGGCTTGAGATATCATTGTATATTCTACATGTGGGGGCAAAAGATATCATTTGAATGGTTGAAGCCATTTATCCCAAGGCTCACAATATCTTTCTTGCTGAGGTCAATTCTAAGGGAAAGAGAAACTGTAAATAATATATTAGAAACTGCCTGCCTTGGACAACCAGATCTTGAGGTTGTAGGAGGACAGACTCTTTCACATTTAGGGTGAAACCCTGGTGAAGAAAAAGGTCGATGGTGACCTTGACATCCTGAAGAAGCTTGTCTTTTGATGATGCCTGGAAAAGAAAATAGTCTAGGTAGGAGTAGATATGTATACCTTAGAACCTGCATAATGCTATGACAAGGGTTAGGTATTTGTTAAATAGCCTTGGAGAAGTATTAAGACAAAACCTCAAAGCAGAAAAATTGAAAATGAAATTGTAAGGCGTTTTCTTTAATGAAGTTAGGCATACTTGAGGTCCAGAGTAACCAAGAAAGCTCAAGGAGGAATCACTGGTAGAAAAGTTTACAAAAATGACATCTTGAATTTTAGCACCATTTAGAAGGTGTTGAGGACTGATAAATCCAGAATGGGCCTCCAGATGCTCTTCTTTCTTGAGACCATAAAGAACCTTGACTAAAACCTTTTTTTTTTCTATTGGTGGAGGGGAGCTAGTTTTATATTTCCCTGATAGAACAAGTTTTTCAGAATGAGTAAAACCAGGTGTTTTTGGTTTGGGTGAACTTGTATACTAGAATGGGGAGGAGAAAGAAGCTATGTCTCCACACTGGAAGGGAGTGAGAAAGTCTCCTGAAAGAGAAAAAAAGAGATATCCAAGCACAGCTGGAGCACTAGACAACCTAGGCTGGGGGGGGTCGGGGGGGGGGGGCTGTACAGGGGATGTCACAACATTTGATTTTTAATTAAACAATTTAAAAAAATCAAATTTCTTCTTTAATGACTCATTTTACATGCATCTTTAGAGTGACACACCCACAGGATTTAAACACACAATGGAGCTTCCATGAACCACAGAACTTGAAATTGCTGCTGTTTTGCTACTACCCTTTTGTAGCACATGGAGTGCTGCCATAGACCAGGCAATAACAAACATTCCTTCATTAGGTACTCATAGACTGGAAGACAGCATGTGTGTGTAACGCCCTAGTTAGGGACAGCACATTAGTTAATTAGCTTGTGCAGGCTCAAACCCTGGACCTTGGCTACATGAGACAACCTGTTCAGTTCAGTAGAAGGGGACCGTATAATCTCCTGTTGGAAGAGCATGAATTATCATGGCAATTAAGAACAAATGCCTTTATGGCACCAGGATTGAATGAGCATTGTAATATCCAATGCCTCTTGAAGTTAAGAAGCCTGAACAGATGATTGCTGTCCAAACTAGGAGGGTTTTTGCTTATTCTTTCCAACCTGGCTTCTATTCCTGTTTTAGAAATAATATACAGTAATCATTGTGAATATTGATTAAGTATAAACATACTAGGACTTAGGGTTAGATTTAATAATCAACTTGAGCCTTTGACTGGACTTTCTGTTAAACTAAGAAGGCGCCATTTTTGCGAACTTTCTATTATTATTTTAATTTTTAGTTTTAATATATATACATATTTCTTTGTCTATATATTCTTATATGTAACTAACTCTATAAGGTGTAAGAATAGCATACTTTTATTGAACTGTCAGGTTTTTATCTAACAACAAGGTTTATTACAATGTGTGTATACTGATTTTCATTTAATGATACAGTTTAGGCATACTGTATAATATTTAGTATAAACTATGTATTTTGTTAACATCATATGCAAGTTCCAAGGATAGTATTAGCTTGTAGTTAATAACGTTATTCAATTTGTCTTGTCAGCATAATTAGTCACTTTAGGATTAGTCCTAATTAGATCAATAGTAAAATTGTTTAACTGTTGATTGATTACTTGGACTATATAAGCTGGAAGCTGCTCATTTTAGTTTGTCTGAAGAAGTCCACCTATTTAGGTCGACGAAAAGCGCTTTATGCTACTTGTTGTTCTATGCTATCTGCCTGTGGTTTTATTTCGTGTAGCAGTTGCAGTTGGAACTGATTAAAGTTGAAGATTTTTTTATCAAACAAGAAGTGGTTTTCCTGCCAGAAGCTTCCTAATTTTTGTTTCCTTGGTTTGTGGATACTTATTTTAGTTTACAACCTGTTCAGTCATCAGATTTAATTAAAATGTGTAATTTTGTCTTTTATTGGTTCATACATTTGTTTCACTGCTCAATGGAAAAAAATCTTCAAAACGACAAGGGTGTGTTTTCTACGAATACAAGCTTCAAGGAAAGAGAAGTTTACTATTGCTCATGCTAAGCCTGTTTACAGTGTGCAACTGTTTTAGCAAATGGCCATCAGTGTTTGTGCTATAGAATTTCAAAGCAGTGTTAGTGGCACAACAGGTAATATTCCTGCCTTTATTACAACAGGCTGTGGGTTCTACTCCCACACCATGTAGATGATTACTGATACTGCTGTGCACATGGAGTATGTGGCACTCAAGAGGGTGTCATCCTTTGGATGAGATGTTAAACTGAGATCCCATGTAGCTGTTGTGAAATCTTTTGCATCCACCTGAGCTGTTGAAGAGAGCAGGAGGAAGTTCCCCAATGTCCTGGCCAAATTTCTCCTAGTAGAATAAATACAGCCTAGGGTCTTCCCTGAAAAGATGCTAATAGCCTAGTGGGACTAACCTGATCAAAGGATATTTAAATTAAAAGTTTTAAATTGAATCCATATCTCTGCCTTTTTTTCAAAAGTAAAGAAACAGTATGCATGCTGGCAGTTTTGAGAAGTGTTTATGGTAAATGGAGGAAGAGTTACAGAGACAAGTAATGGGATACCAGAATGGCTCTGGGGGGTGGGGCTGGTCCACTCACCTGCCTAGGGCCCCATTTGACCATGATCCAGCACTGTAGCCATGGCAGAATGACGAGAAGGGGGACAACTGAGACAAATAGTTGCAAACTGGCAGATTTGTCTGAAAAGGTGCACTAAAATCTTTTGACATCTGACATTTCTCTTAGATCTTCTTTTTAGAGAGTTTTTTTACCCTTATTCCTGAGATTTCTGGTCCTTTTAAAAAATGGTTCTGTCTAGGAAGGATAGTTTTTCTGGAATTTTGGGAAAGAAAAAGGAAAGAAAGAAAGAAAGAAAGCAAGAAAGAAAGAAATATCTGTTTAAAAACTTGTATAACTTTACACAATGTCTACTTGTTCTTAAAGATTTTTGAAGCTTTAAGACCAGAGATATTTTACCTGTGCAGACAGGCATACAATAGTCTGGACTTGATGTTTTCTGGCAAAGATTGTAACCTTAACCAAGAGTACCTCCTTAAAACAGATCTAGCAGCACATGTTCGAGAAGCTGCATTATAACTGCATTTAATAAAGTGTCTGGCTACTTGAGTGGCAGACGTGAACAGAAACAAATGAAAATTTATTGTCTGACTCAGGTATGACTGGCACTGACCTAGTCATATCATTCAGATAGATAAAAGATGTCATTATGAGTTTGATAGTTAATGAAAACAGAACTGAAACTAAATCCGTATAAATACTAAATCCAAAAGAATATAATACATCCGATACACTGGTGTAAAAAATAAAAATGTTTATTCAAATATTATTAAGCACTTTCATCTCAATAAGAGAGACTTCTTCAGAATAGATTAATAGTTAATGACACAGAAAGAAAGTGCAGCAGAAACACACATCTTCCATCCATACCTACCCATAACCTTACTAGCGTTGTCATTAGGTAAGTATTAGAAGATGGCAATAGTTTGGTTGGCTTGTCATATTCCTTTGAAATCACTGCTGGATCAGAAGAAGGACGTTATAAAGAAACATAGGTGTGTCTGCATCCTTGCAAAACCTATTAGTTTTTTTACATGCTGGAGGTTGGGATTCTGGGTTTAAACAAGCATTGGCAAAGGCATTCTGTAAAGCCTGTAACACAAAAGGGATTGCAGAAGGCTTGGGAACTCCCATGTACAGCAAATTATAATACCTTCTTTATATTTCAGACTCTTGTTTTCCCTCCCACTGAAAATGCTGCATCATATTCAAAACTGAGCCTCCAATGGAAAATTCCTTTAGGGGAGCATCAGAAGGAAATGAATCCTCATTTTTCTGAGTCAAAACCTACTGGATAATGGATCTGCAAGGACTAAGCCAGAGATTCCAACTCTGGTTCAGTGTCTTCCTCTTCAGGAGAGCAGTCCTTATCCCTTTTTTAGGAGGGGAGGAAAAACCAGGAGAAGAAAAGAAGTGACAGGGGCTTTAGAGACAAAATTGGGTTAACAAGCCAATGGAAAAAGTTGTCCCACTCTTTCTGTGGATACCTGGGAGAAGAATGAACAGAGGGAGAGATTTGCTTCTTCTTCTTCTTCCTGGGAACATCAGCACAGATGTACTGAGGAGGATCTGACTCCCTGATGTTCCCCAATAAGGGTACCAGAAGCTTCTTCTTAGACGAGAATTTGTAGTATTCTCTTGAGTCCCTCAGAGATAATAAGCCCAGGTTCCTCCATTACCCCCTTGACAAATTAGTCTTCTGATTGGAGCTGCTGGCTATGCCTGCATGCTGCACCTTATAGGTCTCTAGTGAGGTCTTGATAGCAGGAACACAGCAAAAACCATGTGGTCTTAGGACTTATCAAGTGCTATAACAGAGATATATCAGTCCAAGTGGACAATCTTTCTCCTGCAGTCATTTATCCCTCTTAGTTGACCTAAAAAATCAACATTAAAGTCAAAAGTTAAACAAAACAAGAATGTTATCCAAAGGGGATACTTACCTGCCAACTCACAATGTAAACTGGCAAAGATCCTATGGTTGACTGACCGAAGTGAAAAATGAAGTGTCACTGTTTGGCCTGGTGTCAAGAAAGTTCAGGGGATTTTCACACCTGCACATCCCATATACACTGCTTCAACTTCTTGCACTTGGGTAACATATGGCTTGAGAGGAAGGCACCCAAGCTTTGGTATGCTGGCTGCACATACAATATCCTTGGCATAATACTTCCCATATGTAAGCATTACTGCAGCAGTGATCATTGAAGGGCATCAAATATTACAGCATTACGCAGCTTGGGAAGTGATGTACAGTAGAAGAGAAATCTGTCTTCAAAGAGTCCGACTTTTCTGAAATCATGTTTCAACATAGACTAAAATTTAAGAAAGTGATTAGGGAAGGAATATAGGTGATAGAAAATTAAACACAGACTGACTTTGCTTGCCATTTCTGGGAGTGTTTTTGTAAACTAGTACAAGCCTTAACCACTGCAAAACTGGTGATGGCTGAATGCACAAGCGTTGCTCCATCCCCAAACAATATTGAAGAAATACAACATATTAGCCCTTCCAAATCTGCACATTTGTCAAGTAGAAGGCAAACAGATAATGAATGGGAAGAATACACTGTGCTGGATGAAAAAAAGAAAATGCCCTTGTGCTCTCTGGATAATGAATGAGATCTTGGAGTTGGTATATTTAATTTGCAGTGGGTGTGGAGTGCAGGGGCCTTGCCCCCATGCAAAAACATAAAAAAAGTATTTTTTTTCCTTTTATGCTCGGTGTTTCAGAACTTCGATCATATGGTTTCAACCACATGAATTTCCAAGTTTTGAAAGTTTTGATCTGAATAGACAAAGTGTTTAAAGAAAAACTCATCAAAAACTAAGGATGATTTATAGAGGCAAAAACTTTCTCATCAATGAAACTAAAGCTACACTTGTCACTACTTATCTTCTCCCCTGCTCCTTTATGACAGTAAAATGACTTAACATCCTAAAACAGCTGCAGAAACATTTCCCTGTGTTATACAGAGCCCTACCAGCTAATGAAAATCTTCAGAGTTATTTTTTTTTTAATTTTCTCTCTCACCTTCATTGCGTGTCTGGACTATATTATCTTATTTTAAAGTTAATTTACCAGTCACTTGTATGACACGTTTTGCTAAGATACAACTCAGAGTACTATGACATTATGGTTTACCAACAGGTAGGACCTAAAGAAACTCACAAGTTATATTTAAATTTGCATGAAAACTATAGCACCTGGAAGAAATGATCAGTGGTACCAGAGATTTTAGCATCTGTTAATCAACACACTGAAATTCTTGATTACATTTCTCAAGCTTAGAAAGAAAGTTTCATTACTTCATGGATGAAATAATGCTGTGCAAAAAATAATAGGTTGCTGGCACCGTGATTTGACATTTATCAAGAAAGAATCTTGGTACCAACTCAGTGCAAAGCAGGTTCAACCATTTTTAATTCTTGACAGCTCTAGGCCAGTTCAGAGCCAATAAAATATAAAGCACTGAACAACCTTCACATATTTCCTTCTTCCAGAAATCATTCCTAAAGTTTTGATTCAAAACTGTTAAGGATAACATGTAATCATCAGCAGACTTGATACACCACATAATAAATCACCCAGTGTTGGCAAGCACACGCTTAAAGGATATATGATATCAAAATATAGCGCTTTGTCTCAGCCCCACCAAAAAAAAAAATGAAACTGGAATTAATGTACAGTGCTTCTGCAAATCATGTTTAACAACTAACTGATTAAACTCAAAATACAACCTTTTGTGAATGATTTATGTATATTTAAATCAATGTTACATTGCAGAGATAATCACCCCTGTATCACACTAAACACCTACACAGGATTTTGCATATTTTAAAGAAGGCAGACGATGGTCATGTTTGAATACAGAAGGCTATAGGATGACCCATGGGACACAGTACAAGGGCACAGGATTTTACATATTTTAAAGAAGGCAGACGATGGTCATGTTTGAATACAGAAGGCTATAGGATGACCCATGGGACACAGTACAAGGGCACAGGATTTTACATATTTTAAAGAAGGCAGACGATGGTCATGTTTGAATACAGAAGGCTATAGGATGACCCATGGGACACAGTACAAGGGCACAGGATTTTGCATATTTTAAAGAAGGCAGACGATGGTCATGTTTGAATACAGAAGGCTATAGGATGACCCATGGGACACAGTACAAGGGCACAGGATTTTACATATTTTAAAGAAGGCAGACGATGGTCATGTTTGAATACAGAAGGCTATAGGATGACCCATGGGACACAGTACAAGGGCACAGGATTTTACATATTTTTAAAGAAGGCAGACGATGGTCATGTTTGAATACAGAAGGCTATAGGATGACCCATGGGACACAATACAAGGGCACAGGATTTTACATATTTTAAAGAAGTCAGACGATGGTCATGTTTGAATACAGAAGGCTATAGGATGAGCCATGGGACACAGTACAAGGGCCTCGGGTATTTTCATGTCTATCTTGCATACAAAAAATGTCATTTCTTATGGATGTCTGAGATGAGTGCTTAAATGGCAAGTGTTGATCACAAGATGTCCCCAAAGCCAACTGTGGAGCTGACCTAAGGTTCATTTCTCTCCTAAAACATTTTACAATAATAGTTCACTGTATTATAGTACTTTCAGTTTTCTAATTTTGATTCACCTTTAAGATGGTTATCTTTCTGGTATTCAGAGTCATGAACAGATAATATAAATTAAGTGATACTGATATAATGTGGTTTGTTACACAGTATTTAACAACACCCCCCCCAATTAAAGTTCATATTATCTGTTACTGCACCTGACTGTAGAGTGACATTATTAAACCCAGCAGTTAAACTAGAAAACATGATATTTTATCTTATAACTAACATTCACTGCAGGCGATGTTACTTTACAAGCTACTGTTCTAAACTGTGACAAGTTATTCGAGAAAATGAGATAATGAGTCCCCTTATCTGCCTCCTGGGAATCTGTAGGCCGAACAAGAAGGAACAATTAGAACTGTATATGGTGTAACGCACTAGTGTAGGACTGAGAAAAAGAGTGCACGGAGCTGCTTATTGTCAACCTCCTTATTTACTGTATATTGACAATACAATGTATGAAAAATGTTGGGGCAAAAGAATCAGACGGAAAATCATTGCCATGAGAAATATATTAATGACTTCAAATATATAGATGTCACCACTACAGTGACTGAAAGAAGATCCTATTAATGAAGGTGAACATACCCAAAAGCTGATTTGTTTCTCAGCATAGTTAAGTAATTATTTTTATTTTATTTAACATTTGTGTACCAGGAAAGTCCAACTGGACACAGGTCTATTTTCAGTAGAGGCCTGGGGAGTAAAGCTCCAACAATATGAAAAACAAACAAACTTTATACCACAAGAAAATTACAGAGTACAGGTCAATAATGAAACTACACATTGCAAAATATAAATAACTGAAAGATATGACACTTTAGCAATTTTAACAAAATGTGTACGTCAAAGAGTATATGGCATTATACAAACTAGATTAGCATATATATTGGAAAGCACAGTATGATATTTTTGAAGAAGACATGAAATTATTTGAGGTAATAGAGAAGCATATATATTAGAAAGGACAGTAAAATATTTTGAGGAAGACTTGAAATGATTTGAGGTAACAGAATAAGTATATAGGGAAGGAAGAAGGCATAATAGGATAGAACTGTAAAGTGTAGATTTAAAGAAAGAAGAATTAATTAATTCATGTAGTCCTATCAATTCTTTCCAAACAGATGGATAAACGGATAGAGAGAGATTTTATTTTCCTTGCTTAAATAACTTTTGCATATGGTTATTTCATCTATGAAATTAAGATTCTTCTTCAAAGAAAAGCTATGGTAAATCTGGGCAGAGTTTAAGCAGCAGAGACATTGCGCTATCAGCAAAGGTCTGTATAATCGAAGTTATGGTTTTCCCAGTAAAAATATATGACTATGCAATCTGAACTAAAAGTAATGCTGTATGTCAGAAAATGTAAACAGCAAAGGCATCTTGTCTCTTTCATACTAAACACCTGCATAGGGTTTTGTATATTTTAATGATGGCTGTTGATAGCCATGTCTAATGATAGAAGTTATTGTGGCATCTAACACTCCCACCCCTGTGACTGTGTGATTAAAGCTATGGGCTTCCATTTAAAAATATATGGTTCTGACAACTGGACTACAAGTAAAATTGTGATCTAGAAAATGTACAATTTTTGAACTGTGGTGCTGGAAAAAAAAACTTTGAAAATTGTGTGGGTTTCAACAAGGTCATATCAGTCAATACTTAAGGAAAGAAGTCCAAACTATTCATTGCAAGGTCTGCTAGGAAAAATTAAAATTCAGATAGTATGACCATATTCTACAGAAGACAGTGATGCTGATAAAGACCAAAGGCAAAAGAAGAATACACTTGCCCAATGTTTTCTGGAATTCATTAATTCCAATGCTCTGGACCAGCTCATTTTTACCCCCACTAGAGGTAGCAACATCCTTGACCTGGTCATTACTAACATGGGCGACCGTTGCTCTACACCAATAGTCAGCTCCTCCCTGGTTAGATCCAACCATAAACTAATCACCTTGGAAATCCACATCCCTCCCACCCCTCCCCACAAAGGTAACCATCATGAAAATCTTCTCCAAAGTTAACTTTGGGCTCCTAAAAACAGAGTTGGCTAACTTCACGGCACCTATGCAAATGGAGAATAGTTGCATGACCACCGAATCATATGCCAATGCACTGTACGAACATGTACATAAATGCATGGATCTCGCCATACCCAACAGAATCAAGACACTCTCCTCAAAAAAAAGGAAGCCAATCTGGTGGTTCTCTGCCATAAACAAACTCTACAACAGAATGAGGAAACTGATGCTGAATAAGGTGAATTCCCAAGACTGGAAAAACTCCCTTATCAGCCTTAACAAAAGGTTGAAATCCCTCATCAAATCCTCTAAAGCTAGCTATGAAAACAGAATTGCAGCAGATAGTAAAGACAACCACAAGGCCTTCTACAGTTATGTAAAGAATCTCCACGGCAATACCCAGATTTGCTCTGAGCTACTGCACAATGGTACCTCCTATACCAAGCCAACAGATATTGCCAACATACTGGCCAACAGATTCAGTGCTAACTTTACCCCTCTCCCCCCCAAAGGACCAATGGCAATACCAGTAGATTGCCAGGCACCCAGTATTACTGCTGCACAGGGTAAAACAGCACTGTCCAAGGCCAAGAATACAGCTTCTATGGGACCTGACAATATCCCTGGCTGTGTTCTACATGAACTACAGAGTGAACTGGCACCTCACCTGTGTGCCCTTTTCAATCACAGTCTCACCTTAGGCTTTGTCCCTACCAAATGGTGCACTGCTACAGTCATCCCTCTCCACAAAGGAGGAGTGACAACAGACCCCGGGAATTATCGCCCCATTAGCCTGATGAGTCTGATATGCAAAGCTATGGAATGCATCATTGTGGACCTAATAAACAAGGATATAGGGAATCTCCAAACTCTAGATCCTACAAAGTTTGGTTTTGTGAAGGGTAGATTATGGCTGCTCAACTTGGTCGACTTCTTTGAGTCAGTCACCAGAGCTGTGAATAAAGGCAAGGTGGTTCATACAGCCTACCTTGATCTGGCCAAGGCCTTTGATACTATTCCCCACTCAGGAATCATAGAAAAATTCACTAAGCTAGGCATCAACCCCTATACACTAGGTGGGTTGCAAACTGGCTCACAGATATAACCCACAGTGTGAAAGTAGCTGACTCCAAATCAGACTGCCAACCAGTCACGAGTGGAGTCCCACGGGGTTCAATCCTGGGTCCTCTCCTGTTTGGTATCTACTTCTCTGAAGTCCAGGCCAACACGAAGAGACTCTGGCTGACAAAGTTTGCAGACGATTGCAAGTTGGAAGCAATTATTAACTCCCCAAGTGATGCTGACATCCTACAGAAAGGCCTCAATGAGACCAATGACTAGTGTCAGAACCATGGCCTTAAGCTCAATGCCAAAAAATGTGTCGTCATCCCCTTGGGAAAAACCCTGTTTATTTATTTATTTAGTTCCCTTGAATTACCACATTGATGGTAGTCTACTGAAAACAGAAGGCGTTACAAGAGATCTGGGAACACAGGTTGACAGCAACCTCTCTTTTGACCACCACGTTGCCACTGTGGTCAGAAAGTCCTTCTATGTGGCACATCTCATTACTAAGGGTTTTGCATCCAGTCTCCCTCTACTCTTCCCTCATTAGGCCAATCATCGAGTACAATGCCCCATTTGGCATGTACCTCACTAGACACCTGCAACAACTAGAGAGTCCACAAAAGTACCTCACAAAGAGGATCCTGGGCCTTAAACACTTGTCTGATATGGACAGACTCAAAAAACTCCAACTATTCTAAGTCTCATATTGCCTACTTAGAGGTGATCTCTGCTTGACTTACAAAGCCAGTCTGACCCAGCTCTGTTAGAAATGCTAGATCTAAAGAAATCCCAGTCCCTCAGCACCACATACTCCAGAGACTTCAACCTCTTTGCCACAATCAACAGAACATGCTGGAGGGACAGGTTCATAACCCAGAGACTGTGCATGGTATGGAATATACTTCCCATACATGTCAAGCAGAGCAACTCACTGGCCCTTTTCAAGAGAAATCTTGATGAGTGAATGGGAAATAGAAAATTCACCCCTGTGATCACTCCAGTGGCTCTATTCGACAGAGGCACTAGGAACTAAGTTTGGGTGGCACGATGCCAGGGTAATCCTATGGGCTATGCTTGTAAAGGTTCCAGGGCCATTAGCCTAGTACACACTTATGAAGCTATGAAAGAGGTGGCATGGGCTAAGATGAATATACAGTGTTAGTGAAGCAATGAATATGAAGTTGCAAGAACTTAAAGAAGCAGTTATCTTTAGACAGACCTGGTGTGCTAAAGTCCTTGAAGTCACAAATAACTGGACTTGACTAAATGACCAAAGAACAAGACATCTATGCCACATGAATTTATGTGATTTGTAGTATAAGATATATCAGCTTACAATTCACCAAGCTGAGTCCCATAAAAAATGAAGACTAACAAACAGAAGAAAGTATATGAGCAAACTAAAACAAGGCAGAATTTGAAGAATTTGATGTTCACAGTTGAAATACTTTCTTTTGTAAGGCCTTGACATTTTGGTGGACTTGCTGGTTTCCTGGTAATAGCAGCATGACCTATCCTCTATCTGTCTTAGATAACATTTTAAAGCTGACTCGCTATTATTTTTTTTTTTTTGGAGGGGGCAAGCACTGTTGCAGATCAAAGATATACTTATGCTCTTTTGCATTGTACCACAATGTATGGGTAACGGTCCTTAGAAATGTTGCAATGTATTTTACAGTTGTTTTCAGACATAATTCTGGATAATCTACAAAAAAAACTGATAAGTACCTGAAACTGGAACAGAAATCCAAGCAAAGAACAAACAACTGACCCAGATTGTTTCTTTCTACAACAACTGCGAATTGGAGTGGTTTCTTCCATTGTTGGATTCATTTGCTGTGGTCTTTGGCTTCATAATTCCAGATAAGATAGTTCAGATTCGTAAAATAGCTTGAACTACAGTGACGGGATCCTTCACATACTTCTACTGAATTTACATTGCTAAATGTCCAGATGAATGAGATCTAAAGTAAAACTACCACAATAACTACTTTCTAAAACTAGTTTGTAAGAAATGTAAATGAAAGGATTGTTTTGCTGTACTACTCCCAAAACAATCACCTTGGATTTTCCATTGGTTGGCCTTGGTAGGGTCTTTGCAATATGGAACTTACAAAGCCTGAATTTATGGGGCCAGCTTCTCAAGAAAGCACTGCTGCATCCTTTGAAGCATAACAAGCCTGTTATAGTAGCACTGATGTTTGCATTTATGTACAGGTTAGACATTACATGCAGGAAGAACTAACTACTAAGGACAACGGCAGGCCACTAGGAAATGTTCTTAATATTGTTGCAAGTTTTCTCGGTAGTAGTTTATAAAAAAAATGTCTTTACCATCTACTGCTAAATCCTTTATTTATAAATGAACCCCACTAGAAACTAGTTCAACTAAAATCATCCCTAATATCTGGTAAATATCTAATGGAACAAGGTATATGTTAAAGGCTTTAGAGATTCCAGATTAACTCACTGGATCTCATAAATGGAGCATATATACCTGGAAAAATGTAAACAAACTAAAGGTACTATTTATAATAACTGGTGCATAGTTGAACAGGTATGATATGCAGGTCCCTACAGACTCATAAAAAGTTATTCACAACTGGGACAAGATCTCAATATCATCTAACCCATTATGTAGGAATTGTCTATGCATACATACATATATAAATCACCCCTCCCCTACCCACTCTGATAGAATAAGATTCACCACCACAGCACCACTGGAGTACTGTTTGGTTTCAGACGGGAAGGCTATGGGATAGGTACTATGTACAATGCCACAATGCTACTATACTGGTCACCATACACAGCTGAGCAGCAAATCAGCAGTGCAAAAACAAATACCTCTACTGCATTACAAGACAATTCCTGCAAAATCAAAGTTTCCTATGGTGGAAGAAAATGCGTCCCACCTCAACACAATGATGTCAGTATAAAGCACAGATCCATTCATTAGCACAGTATGCCCAACTCTGCTGGACAGAGTTGACATCTTGCCAAATATACCATGCTTTTAGAGTTACAGTTATATCAAGCAGTAAGCGAAAAATGCATATTAGCAATTGTATAGTCCCTACCTATATTTATGTATATAACTGTAACTCTAAAAACGTGGTATATTTGGCTAGATGTCAACTCTGTCCAGCATTTTATATTGGCAAAACCGATCGTAGGTTCAAAGAAAGAATCTATGAACAGATTTATAGTATAAATAGAAACAGAGAAAATAATGCTTTGGCCAGCCATATTAGGGACAACCCTGGACACCACTTTAAATTTAAGGTGATCAACAAGGTGATGGAGAGCCCCAGAGGTGGGCATACATCCCTATTATTCACAAGACAAGAGTTATGGTGGCAACTTACTTTAAATGCGCATAGTTATCCAGGCCTTAATGAGCAGTGTTCTGTTATGTGTTTACTCAAGCTTAAAAGTTTATTACGCTAAATGAATTTATGAAATTCACTATAGAATGTTCTTATAAGACAATATTTTATGTACTTATAGGTTTGTATCGATGCACCTTTTTGATTGTTTTTATATATTAATAATACTCCACTTTGTGCTTAAAAATTATTTTAAAGTATATGTAAACATCTTTATAAATATGTATATGCCTTTTAACAACCAGTTTTAAACTTGTGATGCAATGCATTTTATCGGTCATGTGATTTTGTGGTTATATAGGGAGGGGTTTTACTGTTTGAATTTGTCTGAAGAAGTTAATTTGATATGAGTGAATGAAAGTGCTCACATATTAAAGTTTTGGTTTGCCTTTGGAGCTGTGGCCCTTTGTTACTTATTTTATTAGTGCTTTATTTGTTGTTTTTTCACTGGACAGTTGTAGGAAAGCTGGCAAATGGGAAGTATCCTGCCAAGGATACTGTATATCCAGACAGTATGACAAAGTTTAGGTGCTCCTTTTCACCCGCCATACATAGACCTCTACACCCAGGCATGATGGCAGTGGGTTGGTACTTAAGGGGACATATAGGCTCTACAATCCTCACAGCTTTCTTGCTCCAGGAAGATGCAGAAGCCAAGTATAAAGAGGACACACTCAGGAAAAACAAGGGATGGAGGGGGGATGGTAGGCAAATAGGAGGCTCCACTTTGCCCAGAAAGAAAAAAGAGGATAAAGGGAGGATGCATATACTGCAACAGTTATCTCTTCAAACATATACTGTCATGGTTAAGCTGTTACACAACTCTACAATGTTCATTCATTAGATCTCTGTTGCACTCATGCTGACAAATGGAATATTCCCAAAGCTTTTATGCAGAGTGAGAAGGGGCAGAAGGAACTAAACTAGAGTCCAGTAAATTCTGTTGATTGGTTCTGGCAAATCCAGTTCTGGCTCTGGAGAAAGCATCAGTTTTGTAATGTTTAGTAAAGGTGCAACTTGAAGACCAAGTAGCAGCCACTAAAATGGAGCTGTAATCTAACCTTTAGGAAACGGTCTCTGAGGAGGCTACAGTTGTAGCAGAATGAGCCTTGACATTACCTAAAACTGATTTACCATGAAAGGAATAATAGGGCAAGAGATATCTATGCAGAAAGAGTTTGCTAGGATACTGGAAGACCTTGTTTTTTTACCCTCAAAGAAAAGAATAACCAATTAGATTTTCTAATTCCTTTTGTCTAGTCCTAGTAACATTTCAGTTGCCTGTGTACATAAAAAAGGTGGAGAATCCTTCCACCCTTATTTTGAAGAATAAGAAAAAATGCATGATGGTGAATAGACTGGTTCAGAGACATTTCCATGACATGGATCTATGTGAAGACTTGCTAGGATGGCTGACAAATGTTCCTTAATGAAAGTATCTGCCAGACCCGAACTGAGTTGTTCATACAAATATTGGAGGATAGAAGGTATCCCTAATTGATAATGGACGTCATCCTCTCTTCTGGCACCAAACAGGAAACTTTTTAACCATTTACATATATATAACTTTCTGGTTGCCGGTTTTCTTGCCCCATTTATTGCCCATGGCACATCTTCAGAATAAATATGTGCTGAGGAAGGATGCTGGGTATATTGAGAGAAGGATGTTAAGGATGGAGCTGCCATGTAACAGGAAAAGAGGAAGGCCTAAGATAAGGTTTATGTGTGTGTTTGCAGAGGACATGCAGGTGGTTGGTGTGACAACTGAAGACAGTACATTGCCTGGATGCCAGCAAAGAAGGCAATTGGAGAATCTGAAATAAAATCAGCCAGAAAAGGTGAATAGAAAACATGATCCTGCAGCTATTCAACAAAAAGCAGATCAAGCTTCAGCTTTGGTTTGTGTCTTTCGGCATTTCCCGGTTAGAGGTCGCCACAGCGGAACTCCGGTCCGCTAATGATTGGCAGTTGATTTTTACGTACCGGCTTGCCAGGCCTGACACACAACCTTCAATGAAGATACGCCCATTCACGCATGTCTCCACGTAGAAGACGGTCTAGCTGAGAATCGAAGTGGACAGCATCTTACTGTGAGGCGACAACGCTACCGCAGCACCACCACCACGGGTAAGCTTCAGCTTTGGTACAAGACATGAATTCCAGTAATTAAGAGGAAAACTAAATCAAATGTACTGAGAGGTGATTAAAGTAAATGAAACATTGATGTAATAAATCAACTGAAATAACACTGATGAAAAGACAGGAGTCAGAGCTGGAGGTGGTAGAGTTAAAGATGTTAAAATGTGCATTGGGTGTAACAAGGATGAACAGGATTAGGAATCAGTATATTAGAGGGTCATCTCAGGTTGGACGGTTTGGAGACAAAGCCAGAGGAGAGATTGTGTTGGTTTGGGCATGTGCTGAGGAGGGATGCTGGGTATATTGAGAGAAGGATGCTAAGGATGGAGCTGCCATGTAATAGGAAAAGAGGAAGGCCTAAGATAAGGTTTATTGGTGTGTTTAGAGAGGACATGCAGGTGGTTGGTGTGACAGAGCAAGATGCAGAGGACAGGAAGAAATGGAAACAGATGATCCACTGTGGTGACCCCTAATGGGAGCAGACAAAAGAAGAAGAAGGAACATGTATATTTAATTGAAAGCTTTGACACATATCCAATAACTATTGGAGATCATGTGTCAATAACAACTAAAATATAAATGCAAGGTAATTATGTAAAAATGAGACACAGGTGCTTCCCCAGTTACCTGTTAAAAAGAAAGGAATTTAAGGAATGAGTAGTGGAAGTTATTCAAGAGTTATTCGGGATAATAGAAATTTCTTCAGAAATTATAGCTAGTGAATGAGATGAAATGAAGGTGGAGTTTAAAAATAACCTAGAAATAAAAGAAAAAGAGATATGGTTAAGAAGTGACAGGAATTATTTAGAGGGGCTGACAAAGGTTAAAGTATTACAGAATAAGGGGAATCTCACAAAACAAGAAGAGACACAACTGCAGAGTGCTAAAGAGAAAATAAGGGAGTATGTGGATAATATTCATGAGTTTAAAAAGATTGCATTTGAGCGACTGTTTTGTGATAATAACTCCAGTGCACAAAAACATTTAGCAAAACATAGTCAACAGAAAAAATAAAAAGGTTGAGCTTATAACAAGAAAAATAACCAGGGATCTTGTCATACCTCTCAACCTCTTAGCACAAGAAATCTGGACAAAGCATAAAATAATGGGGGATAAAGGCCCAAAAAAACTAATCATTTTCTGAAACAAGAAATCTGAAACTAAAACTGTTTGCCATTATTTAGTGACTTCAGTCCTTAGTGATTTGCCAAAAAACACAAATTATATGAGGAAAAGGCTAAAAATATGACTCAAAAATTTAGACATTCTGCAAAAATCTGGACAATTGAGAGGTATCATCCTGTAGAGGTATTAGGGATATTTTTATTATGAACATTTACATAAATCATAGAAATGTGGAAATCAAGAAAGAATGCAAATGGAAATGTTTATAGAGGATGTAAGTATGGCAAGGTTAGAGGTAGATGTGGCTCAACAAATTAACAGTTTAGATAGAAGGAGATAAGATACAATAGTGATATACAATCAAACTGCAGGGAAGTCACCAGGAACACATGGTATCCTTTGGAAGTTTGGAAATTAGGAGGGAAGAAAGTGATAAAGATCCGGAAGGTGTTGTTTAAAAGTATTTAAAAGGAAAGGGAGCACCAACATGCTGAAAGAAAGCTATGATGGTTATAATACCTAAAGATGGTAAAGATCCATGAAGGAATTTATCTGGGTGGGAATAGGGTAAGGGTCAAGTTGGATAAGTTGATCCCTCCAACAGAACAAGCTGGTTTAATATTACCTGATCTGAAGGGATATTTTAGAGCTTCACAGTTAAGGCTCATATACATAATACAAGTAGAAAGCTATAAATTAAAGTGGAAAAAAGAATACATGGGACATACACAAAATAGTGCTGGAGGAAATCTAAAAGGTATAATCCATACTTAGGTCAGGATTCTGAATAAAAAGAGTGCAATATGTTTATACAAATTTAGCAATGACCAGCAATGCAATGGATCATGCTGATTCAGAAACAACATACCACAGTCACACTACTCAGTGAAATAGTGTGGTCAGCATCACATGCAAAAGACTGTGTAATGATTTGAGGATTTGAGAATGAGTAACATTATGGTAATGAGACCGTGTTTGTGGATGTAAATTAGGATAACCAACATAACAGAGTGATTCAGAAACATATATATATATATATATATATATATATATATATATATATATATATATATATTGTGTGTGATGAGTCACATCAGGCAGTGAATTTGGATGTCATCATTTCTTCATGAACAGAGAGAGGCCACTCAAAGATGCTAGGAGTAGCACCTGTATTAGATGAACATTATATGTTAGGGAACCTTTCTCACAGCCAGTGTCACCAACAGTGGGTATTTATCCTCTACATTGCAGATGGATCTCACTGGACCTAACACACCATCATCTCCATGACAGGGAGATAGTCACACAATCATGTTCACAGAGATGACATATGGGAGCTTATAGACATGTGCCATCCTCACATGGAATCCTGTGGGATGCAGGAAATACAAATTGAAATGAACATACATACGATATTGCCAGGAAAAAGGAAACTAATGCCCTCTACAGACATACCCTAACCTGTGAACAGGCAACCTATAAATTTTGGGTTTTGGAAAAGGTGTTAAAAAACAGTAGAGGAGGAGATTGGGAGAACCAACTCAGTTATAGGGAACTTATTTGGCAACTAAGACTTGACTCTAATACACCTCCTGGGTTGAATGACCATATCTCCCTTCTACCAGTTTTAAAACTAAGAGCAAACAAGACAAAAAGGAAAACACAAGATAAGACTTAAAAGTATAGGAACATTTTTGGTTTTGTGAATAAGATTTTAATACTTCATAATATTTCACTTTTAAATTTAAAATTTAACATTAACACAACTTATGAAGGAACTTATACGTATTTATGATTAATTTATGTATATGTACATTTACATTTATATTTATACTATATTATATATTTATATCATTTACACTATATTACATATTTATATACATCATTCATTTATTTATCTATTTATTAATATATAGATATTCAATCATTTTTATACATCAATTTTGACTTGATATATATATCTATACATATATACATATAATTCTTGTATACTATGTATTAACAACTGTTTTATTTTTTGTACATATGTACTTTTTTGTTTCAATGAAAAGTTTTCAAATTAACATATTGCACAGTTATATGATTTATGAATTTATGAATTCATGTACTTTTATGTATTTTGAATTATGTATTTTGAATTTTGCATACAAGTACAACACAGGGAGTATTGTGTAAAGTACTGGAAGAGTTTAAAATGTGAATAATACTTTTACAAGAATAACTACATTGCTTTGCTTTTAAAATACTCTTGTTTTAACATTTTGTATTAATTGGATATGATAAATCAATTAGCTAATTTAATTGACGATATATATATGTGTGTTACAGGATGTTGCGTTGTTCTGAAGAAGTTTCCGTTTTTTGGAAATGAAAGCGCTTAACCTATGCTCTATGTTTTTCGTTCATTAAATCTTGTGGAAATATATCTTTGGACTGAAGAGTCTGATTTGTTGAACTGGCACTTTGGTGACGTTTTTGGGACAGCCTTCATTGAGTCTGTTACGGGAATACTTTTTTCATTTATCAGTTCTTTCTTCCCGTTGTCCATTTGTGTTTTATTAGTGACTTTCTATGGATACATCAGACAACCGAGGAGTCCCGCAGCCCAGGAATGAGCAGTCCTTGATCGGCGAACTTACTAGGCTGTTACAAGCTTTTAGCCAACCGGAAACCAGCACGCAGAGGTCTGAGGACACTATACCTTGCGCACAACCGGTGAGAGGTAGTGACGCTAATGCCATCAGGAAAAAGAGGAGAGATGTAGTAACCAGCGGAGGTTCAGTACGACAGAACTGTGACTTAAACTCTTCTCGAGAAGAGAACAATGGACACAATGACAACGTGTTTGCTCACTATGCAGATATTAATTTAATGGAATGGTTAAATAAGAGTTTTGGGTCTGTGGAACGACCCGAACAAGGACAAAACAAAACAAAGTGACACTTCTTATGCTGAGAAATGTAAGCTACTTAAAAAATATATGCTAAAGTTTAAAAATTTAAATTTAGATAATTGGTTTTTAAACGAATGTCCCTAAGGGACTTAGGTTAAACAAATTTCCTAATGAAACTGTTGTGGGTTCAATGTTATATAAGGAAATTGTGGAAATACTGAATGGTTGTGGTTTAGCTATTATAAAAGTTATGATTAATAACAACAACACACTAATTGATGAACTGAGTGTGAAAATAGACAAGATTAATAAGGAAATTACTGATGATTTGTTATTTACTATTAGAGAATACAAACATAATTACCTTAGGCTATTTAATGATGTTGACAACGCAGTTAAAAAGAACTACAAAATGAAAATGGGTAAACTAGAGAGGAATGACTGGGCTTACCAGCATGAACAAGTATATTTACCATCTCCCAACATTAACCACAACAACAGTTATGGGAGACAAAATAATGGATATGTCAGAGACAGATTCCAAAAGGGTTTTGCACGCTGGAACCAAGCAGACACTAGACCCCCACAATCTAGAACACATGAATACTATAACAATAGGCGTGATATAGACACAGATTCTGTAAATAGTCTAAGGGTAGTTAATGAAATTGACAATGACATCCCTTTAGAACAGGATGGACCAAGGAGGTCCGAAAGAATACGGAATATACACCCCCACCCGACTTATGCTCAGGTAATGAACCAGCAGGTACAGAGACATTAGTTATTGATTCTTATACTAGGGGCGATATACCTCTCCATTTTACTACCAAACATGACATTGGGGGAAGGAAAAAAGACAACAGTAGTGATTTAAACAACCAAGACCACATTGGTCCGGAATACGAAGTACCGGACAATGAACATCTTTCTGATTTTGAGATTGACATATTGACTGTCATTCCCAGTAATGAACAAAATTTTAACCCATGTGGTTTACTAAATGTAAGGGAAGAGGTGAATATGGACATTGAGTTATTGGATCCAGAAACTATTACATCTAACAGTGACAACATTGTGGTTAGTCAACCAGGATGTGAGTTTTTTATTTATAATTACATGGATATTAAAATTGAGAACAGGCATTTTTCTCTATTCAAAAAGGGTTTTTCTTTTGTACCAACTAGGAGGTTGGACATGGCAGAACTATTTGTAGATATAAAATTGTTCACCAGGAATTTAAATTTAGAATATTTAGCAAAACAGAATGCTAACGTTAACTCTAACACTACTATCACCACCAATGTTAATATGAATGCTTTAACCAGAAGAAGTACATATAACCCAGGTTTACAATGTGACATTAACAACTTTGAAAATGTGGTTATTAATGACTTAAAATTACTGGCACGTCACCATAAACACTACAATGCTAAATTTAATTTATCAGTTGATGAACGTCTGACGTTGGAAGAATTTAGAGTGTTGCACCCCGACATCAGGATCATGAAACCTGACAAAGGGGGTGGGGTGGTCCTAATGAACAACTGGACTTACACGGCTAAAATGATGGACATTCTAAATGGGTTTGGTAGATACACCATCTCTTCCAGAAATGAGTTAAATATAGCTTACCAAAAAATAGATATGGTGATAGAAGATAATTTAGCACAAGGTCTGATTGACGAGAAATTATATCGATTTTTCAAGGTGGAAAAACCTTTCTTATCAACAATGTTTGGCATTCCAAAAACCCACAAAGGGTTGGAAAATGTGGCAATGAGACCCATTGTAACATCTGAAGGTTCAAAAACACAGCCACTAGCAATATACATAGATTCCAAGCTAAAACCTTTTTATAAACTGTATACCCATATTCTGATTGATTCGTGGGTTCTTTTAAAGAAGATAAACCAAGTGCAATTTGAACCTCATTATGCCTTTCTTACTATAGACGTTAGGGACCTTTTTTCCGTTATTCCGCATAACACTGGATTGGATTGGTTTGAGTACATGTTAATTGAATTTAAGTTTTTGTCCAACAACAAATTCAGAATTATTCTTGAAAATATTGAACTGGTTTTGAAAAACAACTTTATTTATTTCCAGGATGAGATCTACCTACAAGTTGATGGTGTTGCAATGGGGGCAGCTTGTGCCCCATTTTTCAACATCGTAATGCTTTTCTGGGAACTACATTATGTCTTTCAGTCATCTTTTATGACCAACATTGTTCAGTACTACCGTTTTTTGGATGACATTTTAATTGTATGGGGAGGTACATACGAAGAGGCTTTAGAGGCCATACAGTATTTTAATGAATCAACTACATTTCTTCGTTTTACACATGAATTTAACAAAGATGAAATACACTTTTTAGACCTTACCATTAAGAAGGACTATAACAATAGTAGATTTACATCGAGCATTTACAGAAAAGCATGTTTTTCAAACACATATCTTCACTACAACAGTAACCACCCTCCATTACAGAAGAAAAACATTGTCAAAGGACAGATGGTTAGGGTGGCACAAATGACAAGCAGATATGAGGAACTAACCAAGGAACTAGATTATGTACAAAAATTATTCCAGGAAAGAGGTTATCCCAATTCCATTATTTCCCCATTAAAGGAAGAAATTTTAAAGGGATGGGGGACAAAATATGTTCCCTTATTAAACACAGACAGATTGAGTGAAGTTACAGTTACTGAAAACAATCTGGAGGATGTGAAATGTGATACATCTAAAACAACCCTAGACACCCCTTTTCTGGTTATGACTTACAGTGCAAATACTAATTTAGTAAAAAAGGTTATTAATAGGACATGGAACATGTTCAAGAGTATGCCCAATAGTGCAGGGATATTCGACAGGTGTTTACGTTATAGTTTTAGAAAAGGGGCAAACCTAAAAAAGTACAGTTTTGTACCTACCATAAATGTAGATGTTCGAGGATCTACATTGCTGCAGTCATGACCTGTGGGTAGTCCGCTGTCCTCGGTCGGCCCGAATACCAAAGGGCTAGGCTGGCGTCGGTCATTGTCGCTTAGAGCTGATGTCAGTACGCAGTAGTACTTAAGCGCATGACCGACGCCATATCCTCAGTCTTTCTTGCCCCAGATGTCAGAAGGCCTAAAAGAAAGGCCAAAGCCAAAAATAGGAAAAGCCCAACAACCCCCAGTGTGTAAGTAAAGAATATCACCAAACGAAGCCCAGCAACCCCAACCTATAGAGGGGAAGGAGGGAGGGAAAATAGGACTGCAGCAATGTAGATCCTCGAACATCTACATTTATGGTAGGTACAAAACTGTACTATGTTCTTCGTCTCACATTGCTGCAGTCATGACCTGTGGGTAGAATCCCAAAGCAAAGGAAAAGGGAGGCTGGCAAATTACAAAGAATTAGGGGCTGCTAACATGCCCTGTAAAACTGCAGTGGCAAACCCAGCCCTGGACTTGGAATAGAGAGGGAGATGGTAATGCTTAGTAAAAGTGTGTACAGAACTCCAAGTAGCTGCTTCCAAAATATCCTTAGTAGCTACACCCCTCAAAAAAGCAGTAGAAGTGGCAGTAGCCCTAGTAGAATGAGGCCTGATCCCAGCAGGGACATCCTTCCCATGATGAGAATAACAAAAGGCAATACAATGGCCAATCCACTTTGAAATAGTCTGCTTAGAAACAGCTTTCCCCTGTGAACTCAAAGCAAAAGAAACAAATAACTGTTGAGTCTGCCTGAACTCCTTAGTTCTGCTCAAGTAGTAACGTAACTGCCTATGGATATCCAAAGAATGCAAGACTTTTTCCCCTTTATTTTGGGGTTCAGCATAAAAAGTAGGCAAATGAATAGACTGATTCAAGGCCACACTAGAAATCACTTTAGGCATAAAAGTAGGGTTAGTCCGCAAAGAAACTCTATCCTTATGGAAAATCAAAAAAGGTTCAACTGCCATGAGAGCCTGCAATTCAGATACCCTCCTGGCAGAAGTAATGGCCAACAAAAAAGCAGTCTTCCAAGACAAAAACTTCAACTCAGACGTAGCTGCAGGTTCAAAAGGAGGTAAAGTAAGCTTCTCCAACGCAAAATTGAGATCCCAGGAAGGAGTAGGAGCTCTACGTGGGGGTCTTATATTCTTTGCCCTCTAAGAAATTGTTTGAACAAAGGATGGGAAAATAAAGAAGGGTCACAATCATAGTGAGCAGAAATGGCTGCAGCATGAACCTTCACAGAAGAGAATGACAAACCCTTGTCCAGTAATTCAGTAAGATACTGCAGTGCAAAACTCAAATTAGGCACTGAAACATCAAAACCCTTTGCAGTGCTCCAAAGAAAAAATCTCTTCCATTTATCAGCATAAACTTTTCTAGTGCTAGGCCGCCTAGCTTCCAAAATGACATCTAAAACCTGTTGAGGAAGCTGAGACCCCACCGGCTCCATCACAGAATACGCCAGGCTGTCAGATGGAGGGACTGCACCTGAACATTGAGGAAATGATAGTTTGACTGGGACAACAAATGAGGAATCTGTGGCAGAGGCCAAGGAGGCTCCTGGATTAAACTCCTCAGCAGAGGATACCAATGTTGACGTGGCCAGTCTGGTGCTATTAGAATCATGCAAGGTTTGTCCCGTCTGACTTTCAAGAGTACCTTGGGGAGAAGAGGCAGAGGAGGAAAAGCATAAATGTGAAGGTTGTTCCAGCTGAAAGACAGAGCATCGACTTTCCAAGCATCTGGGTGGAACATCTTTGTGCAAAATTTTGGAAGTTGAAAATTCAGTGGGGAAGCGAATAGATCTATGTCTGGAGTTCCCCAAGCCACAGTCAATTGTTTGAAAATCTGAGGATCCAGTTTCCACTCGTGGAGATCCACCATTTGTCTGCTCAAAATATCTGCTAGGGAGTTCTGTGCTCCTGGCAGAAACCTTGCTTGAAGATTGATTCGCAAACCCAGAGCAGTCTCCCATAAAATCATTGCTCGTCTGCAAAGAGGGTAGGAATGTGTACCCCCCTGCTTGTTGATGTACCACATGACTGTTGTGTTGTCTGTTTGTATCAATACCTGTCCTGGCTGAAGGAGTTCCTTGAATGCCATCAAAGCAAATTGAACTGCTAACATCTCCTTCATGTTGATATGCAAATGTAGTAGTTTGGGAGGCCACATGTCTTGTATCCATTTTCCATTGAAGTGTGCTCCCCAAGCCAAGTCCAAGGCATCCGTCGTTAGGATCTGACTCACCTCTGGTCTGGACACAGAGAGTCCCTTGTTTAGGTGACATTCCTGAGCCCACCAAAGTAATTCTTTCTGGATGCAAGGTATAATCCGAATGACAGTGTCCAAACTGTGGCAGTGTTGAGCCCACACACTTTTGAGATACCATTGTAGCTTCCTCATATGCAGTTTGGCATTGGGAAGTACTAGAATGCAAGATGCCATGAACCCCAAGGCTTGGAGGACTGTCCTTGCAGTCAGCCTGGACATTACTGATAACTGCTGGAAGTAGAGAGGAAGAGTTCTTTGTTTGTCCGGGGTCAGAAATGCCATCTGAGAGGCTGTATTCAGTCTCACACCCAGAAAGCACATGTCCTGAGAGGGCACTAGACTGGACTTTATTTCGTTCACAGTATACCCTAGGCACCTTAAAACTGTCATTACATAGTGGAGATGCTGTAGTAATTTGTCTTTGTTTTGAGCAAGAATCAGGCAATCGTCCAAATAAGGATAAATTTGTATTCCTCCCTGTCTGAAGAAAGCAATTACAGGAGCCAGAACTTTTGTGAACACCCTGGGTGCAGTAGATAAGCCAAAGGGCAATGCAGAGAATTGATAATGTGAAGTACCAGCCCGAAATCTCAGGAATCTCCTGCAGCTGGGCTTGATAGGGATGTGAAGATAGGCCTCTTTGAGATCCAGGGTTACCATCCAATGATCTTTGCCTATCATAGGCAGAAGTTGTTGTAATGTTAACATCTTGAACTTTGGAATTTCTAGGTAGGTGTTGAGAATGGACAAATCCAGAATTGGCCTCCAAGTGTGTCCTTTCTTTGGCACCAGGAATAGACGGGAATAAAATCCTAGGCCTACTTCTGAAGGAGGGACCACCTGGATTGCCTCCATCTGCAAAAGTAAAGAAATCTGCTTCTGAGCCTCCAGCCTTTGCTGAGGAGGCACATCTGGCATGCCTTTGAAAGGAGGAAAAGTGTGAAAATAAAACTTGTAACCTTGATTTATTATATCCAACACCCATTTGTCTTGGGTGATCAAATTCCAGTTTTCTTTGAAAAGTCCCAACTTTCCTCCCAGAGGAGCTGCCAGTAAGGGAGGGTCTGGCAGCAGAAGATACAGGTCATTGGATCTGCTTACGAAAGGGCTGACCTCTTCCCTCACCAGAAGACTGTGCAGGAGAACTCCAAGTCCTAGGTCTGAAGGAACCCTGAGCATGAGCCCTGCCTCTACCACGTCTAGACCTGCCCTTAGACTGATAATCCGAAGAAGGATAAGACCATCCCCTAGCAGGCCAATTCCTACTAAACTTAGGGGGCTGAACCTGCAAAAAATCCTTGACCGTCTGCATAGACTTAGCCTTATCTTCCATCGTTTTCAAAACTGATTCCACTGGAGGACCAAAAAGAACTTCAGATTGAAGAGGAGCATCCAAAATTCGAGCCTTTACATGTTCTGACAAATTTTGATCTTTAAGCCAGGCATGTCTACGAATAACTGAACCTGTAGCAGCCACCCTAGAAGAAGCCTGAAGAGCATCAAAACCACACTGCAAAGAATGTTTGCCCACTTGATCTGATGCATGAACCAACTCCTGGAGCTCCTTACACTCTATACCGTCAGATAAAGCATCCACCTTAGATTTCAATTGGCCTAATAAAAAGTTCTGATACTTCAGCATATGAAATTGGCAATTCAAAGCCCTCATAGCTAACGTAGAGGAGGTGTACACTTTTTTCCCCCACCTGTCCAATGCCCTAGAATCTTTATCCAAAGGGACTGGATTTTTAGCCACAGAAGCCCTAACACCCTTAGGGCCTTGAATAATGGTTTCCGGATCAGCCCTAGGACTCTTATACAAGTACTTATGTGCTTCTGGAACTCTGTAATACCTGTCAGGCTTAACAGGGGCCGGAGGCAGAGAATCAGGATTAAGGGAAGATTCAGAAAACACATCCTGAACAACATCTAAGACAGGAGGAATAGCCAAGGGCCTATGTTGTGGCAGAAACAAAATTCCCTAAGCCTTTCCGAGAATCTGAAAAATCTTGACCTTCCCACTTGAAATGCTCCCTCATGGTATGTAAAGTTTCAGAAAAGGAAAAATCTTCTGGAGGAGAAGCAGAAGGACAGGAGTCCTCTGCATCCGAATCAGAATAGGAAGGAAAATCCTGAATTTCTTCAGCTGAGGAATCAGAGTAGTCAGAGGAATGATCCATACCCTCTAAATCTGCCTCCACCCTAGGCCTTTTCTCTGGGGGGGGCATAGAACCCCTGATCAAAGTAATCAAGTCCTCCGCCATTTTCAACATATGTTTTTTAGGAACAGGGGCTGGAGAGCTAGAAGAATGACCAGGTCCAACAAGACCAGGTTTGGCCTTAGCATGGCCTTTAGCCATTGAAGTAGAAGGCCTAATAACCTTTTGTAAGGATGGAACTACTGAAACCTGAGAAGCACCCTCGGCCTGTCCTAACTCCTGAGAGGCCAACTCCTGTAAAAGTAAAGATTCCCCCTGGGGTTCAGCCGAACCCTCGGCAGGATCCATAGATTCAACCGGAGGCTCCGAAGAACCGGCGTCCGCAACGGACGACTCATCCGGTTTAGATCTCACAGACTTATCCTTATGCTTCTTAGCGGTAGCGGGCATCAGAGGATCTGACGGCATGTTATAGTTACACCGCTTACCGAAAACAAGCCTGGCACAGTCTAACCTTCGCTTAATGGTGCGCTTATTAAATCTAGCACAAAAGCGACACCCGACTACGTCGTGCTCAGGCCCTAAGCAAGGAATACAGAGAGAATGATAATCCCTATGAGGTATCTGTTTCCCACAAGAAATGCAATTATTAACTTTTTCTGACATCCGGATAACTGAGGCAAGAAAAAACAATAATTTCCCCAACGGGGTACTTAGCCCAACTTGGTCTTCGGTCTGAAACTCGGTAAATGAAAATTTCAGAACGCCGAACGGCACTCGCAAACACTGCTTCTGCTTCGGACCACGCGGCAAGAAAGACTGAGGATATGGCGTTGGTCATGCGCTTAAGTACTACTGCGTACTGACGTCAGCTCTAAGCGACAATGACCGACGCCAGCCTAGCCCTTTGGTATTCGGGCCAACCGAGGACAGCGGACTACCCACAGGTCATGACTGCAGCAATGTGAGACAAAGAACATCTATTTTTGAGAGAAAATGGCAAGGGGAAGACAACAACAAAAGAAAGGGTACATTTCGTTGTGGCAAGTGCCACCAATGTGGATTCATGGCTAACACGGGTGAAATTAAATTACCCACCATCAATTTTGTCTTAAAAGGAAAGGGTTACTGTACATGTTACACTAGCGGAGTAGTTTACTTAGCATATTGTACGATCTGTTGGGCACAATATGTAGGGAAAACCGAGAGGCACCTGCGGCAAGGAGTATAAGAATATACATACGATATTGCCAGGAAAAAGGAAACTAATGCCCTCTACAGACATACCCTAACCTGTGAACAGGCAACCTATAAATTTTGGGTTTTGGAAAAGGTGTTAAAAAACAGTAGAGGAGGAGATTGGGAGAACCAACTCAGTTATAGGGAACTTATTTGGCAACTAAGACTTGACTCTAATACACCTCCTGGGTTGAATGACCATATCTCCCTTCTACCAGTTTTAAAACTAAGAGCAAACAAGACAAAAAGGAAAACACAAGATAAGACTTAAAAGTATAGGAACATTTTGGTTTTGTGAATAAGATTTTAATACTTCATAATATTTCACTTTTAAATTTAAAATTTAACATTAACACAACTTATGAAGGAACTTATACGTATTTATGATTAATTTATGTATATGTACATTTACATTTATATTTATACTATATTATATATTTATATCATTTATACTATATTACATATTTATATACATCATTCATTTATTTATCTATTTATTAATATATAGATATTCAATCATTTTTATACATCAATTTTGACTTGATATATATATATCTATACATATATATATATATATATATATAATTCTTGTATACTATGTATTAACAACTGTTTTATTTTTTGTACATATGTACTTTTTTGTTTCAATGAAAAGTTTTCAAATTAACATATTGCACAGTTATGTGATTTATGAATTTATGAATTCATGTACTTTTATGTATTTTGAATTATGTATTTTGAATTTTGCATACAAGTACAACACAGGGAGTATTGTGTAAAGTACTGGAAGAGTTTAAAATGTGAATAATACTTTTACAAGAATAACTACATTGCTTTGCTTTTAAAATACTCTTGTTTTAACATTTTGTATTAATTGGATATGATAAATCAATTAACTAATTTAATTGACGATATATATATGTGTGTTACAGGATGTTGCGTTGTTCTGAAGAAGTTTCCATTTTTTGGAAATGAAAGCGCTTAACCTATGCTCTATGTTTTTCGTTCATTAAATCTTGTGGAAATATATCTTTGGACTGAAGAGTCTGATTTGTTGAACTGGCACTTTGGTGATGTTTTTTGGGACAGCCTTCATTGAGTCTGTTACGGGAATACTTTTTTCATTTATCAGCTCTTTCTTCCCATTGTCCATTTGTGTTTTATTACATACACAAAATACTGCTGGAGGAAATCTAAAAGGTATAATCCATACTTAGGTCAGGATTCTGAATAAAAAGAGTGCAATATGTTTATACAAATTTGGCAATGACCAGCAATGCAATGGATCATGCTGATTCAGAAACAACATACCACAGTCACACTACTCAGTGAAATAGTGTGGTCAGCATCACATGCAAAAGACTGTGTAATGATTTGAGGATTTGAGAATGAGTAACATTATGGTAATGAGACCGTGTTTGTGGATGTAAATTAGGATAACCAACATAACAGAGTGATTCAGAAACATATATATATATATATATATATATATATTGTGTGATGAGTCACATCAGGCAGTGAATTTGGATGTCATCATTTCTTCATGAACAGAGAGAGGCCACTCAAAGATGCTAGGAGTAGCACCTGTATTAGATGAACATTATATGTTAGGGAACCTTTCTCACAGCCAGTGTCACCAACAGTGGGTATTTATCCTCTACATTGCAGATGGATCTCACTGCACCTAACACACCATCATCTCCATGACAGGGAGATAGTCACACAATCATGTTCACAGAGATGACATATGGGAGCTTATAGACATGTGCCATCCTCACATGGAATCCTGTGGGATGCATGAAATACAAATTCCTGTCAACACTATGTACCATTGATTATCGTTGCTACAGAGCCTTTCTAAAGGCCATCAGGGGCCACAGTGAGCATATCATAGCATTCACACAGTTCTTTGACATTACATGTGTTTTCCATGAACCACAAATCCAAGAAACTGAATTACGCAGTTCTTTTATGAAATAGCTTGTTTCTCTGAGGGTCTAAGGGACACTGACTCCACCTATATCACAATCAATGCACTGCCTGGTCCACACCGGTATCAGAATTAGTCTCCATGCCATCATATGCCAGGTGGTCTGCAATGCAATGGATGGTATATACAACATTCTTGTGCACTATCCAGGCAGTTTCCATGACTACACTCATTATGCACATGTATACTAGTGATTTTTTGGGATAACTTCCTGCAGGAGCACCTTACTAGTGAGGTCAGAGATACCCTGAAGCAGTGGCTCATGACACTAATGTGGAACCCACAGAACATCGCTCAGGTGAGATGCAACTCCTCAGTGTCATAGTTCTACAACATCACTAAGAATGTATTTACATAGCTGAAGGCCCACTTCTGCTTCCCAGATTTCTCCAGTGACATGCTGCAGTATGCTCCAGGGACCCTCAGCAAGACATTTGATACCTGTGCAATACTGTATAACATGGTGGTACATTGTTAGCTACAGCAGGGTACAGAAACTAGAAGACTAGACAGGCTGGAGCCAGTGGTGGAGGACGTCTCAGTTGTGGAGTCATCAGAACAGGCTACAGAGGAAGCCTATGTGAGGTCAGGCAAATGAAATACACTGTAGCACTGGCAAAGAAGTGGCATCTTGTTTACAAGTATGGGCCGGAAGAGACACAACAAAAATTAAGAGTGATAAATTCAATACTACACCCAGGTTATGCTGTACAGTGCACTGACTGGTCATGCTGAGCATCAGATATTAACTAACCCATGCATGAAAGTAGGAGCAAGACAAAGTTGTCATCATTTTCACAGATGGTTAGGGGCACCACAAAATAGGATAAGCAGCAAGCGCACTAATGGAAGGGGAGACAAAAGATGTCAGAATGAGTGATTAGGGAAAGCTGAGTACTCTTGGCAGTGAGAGATGATGCCTCCTGAGGAGAACAGGTGATTAGATGCTGTGGTGAGTAATTGCTTAGTGGTTGTTCCAGGAGGCACAGCAGCTACAGATGCTGTTGCACAGTGTGGATGTGGTTCTGCCAAGTATCATGGGTCAAAAAGTGGGATCTATGCAGACGAAGAAATTCTTCAGCCATAGGTGTGTCTCCTCTAAAGAATGGCACTGGCAGCAAAAGTACTGGCACAGACAATGGTGAACAGTGTGACTGCATAAGCTGAAGGAAATACGATGTGCTTTTATACCACACAGGCTATGTCTGAAAGGTGGTCACACTGTGCCAGACCAGGCTCACCACTAATAGGTGGTGCTGTGGAAATGACCTTGTCTACCTGCCCAGTGGTGTGTACTCACAGTGGAGGCAAAGGAACAGTAGGCACAGGAACAATATAGGCCCTGGTGCATGGAGGCAGACAGCCCCATGGTGGCAGTAAAGGCACCCACATCCCTTTCCAGCATGATTTGATACCGACATGGTATGCCCTCATATACATAATCACATATGCCATGCAATGCACAAATCATCTTTGTCACAGCAGTGGTGGTATCCATTTGAGCCTGACACCCAGTTTGGGATTTTAACAAGTGCCATAGCATTGGCAGCCACTGGCCTGATGCTCCTAACCTCTGCTCCCTACTCCTCAGTGAAAGTGCAAGAGAAGGGGACAAGGGTGCTCCCTGTGTAAGGCTAAAATAATAAGAAAAAAAAGACTCACTTATGAGCTTAAAGCCCTTCTTCAGCTCAAAGACAAAGCTTGGCACAAATTGAAATCTGATTCAGACAGTACTTCCTGGGATCTGGTCATGCCCTTTCCCTGAAGTGGAGCAATCTCAGAGTTGATATTTATAACTTACAGGGGGTGTGGAGGTGCAGGGAGGTACAGTGTTGTTGTTTCTGTTACCAGCTTTTGAAGAGGAAGCAAGTTTGATGCTCTGGTCTTCGATCATTTGCCATTCAGTCATATGATATTTTGACTGCTATGATACAGACCTCTCAACAAAGACTAGACAGTGCTTTGCATTGTTTCACAGTTTAGCCAAACAAGCATCCTGAAGGTATAAAAGGCAGTCAGTGAAATAAACTTATTTCATGACCTTACCCAAAAAGTTCTAGATGGAAGTCATCTATTTAGCTGGCCCCAATACTCTTTCCAATACTCAATCTTTATCCTCCCAACCATTTTGAATGATTTTCTCCTTTAGCAATTTTCCTAAAACTCCCAATTCTAACACTCAGCATCCCACCACTTTTCTCTCCCCACCCCTTCATTCCTTCTTTCTGCTTTAAGGCACCAAATCCAGTGACATATGTCCTGTTATAGAAGATTTAAATCTTGACTCTTCAATCTTTACCCATGGTTCTTTTTTTTTTTTTTTTTTTTTTTTGAGGCTACCTTCTGTCTCCTTTGAAATGTATTTTCTTCAGCTTATGCATAACACAAAATTTGATGCCTGGTATCTGGAAAACAACAATAGTAAATCCTCCACCAAAAGCTAAAATCCCTTTCTTATCTCTCACAGCCCTTGGGAAAATCTTTGAGAAAGTAGTATACTCTCTCACAGTAGATCAGACATGGGTTTTGCTCTGATTGCAGTATATCCACTGCCCTTTGGACTCTAACAATGTCCTCCTAGTAATGGACAAAGGCTTTCTTACAGGTGCCATCTTTATTGATCTCACAAGAGATTTTGATTTAGTGGACCATGCCATCCTCATTAACCACCTCATTGAAAATGGTATTAGCAATGACACTGTCCCTTGGATTCCTGATTACCTTACTTACTGGCACTTCTCAGTAAATATTCACAGCTCTGTCTCCCCCTCTACCTCCATTCTCAAAGGAGTTTTACAAGTCTATCCTGTCTCAACTACTTGTCTCCATTACTATCAATAAACGTTCTCTTGGTCTTTGGCACCTACCCATTTTATTATATGCCACTGACATGGTTCTACTCAGCTCCAGCTATTACATTCCTGCTGTACAACATGTTCTAAAAGTGGACTTCTACCCCCTTATATAAGGGTTTAGTCACAAACAACCCTAATGTTCAACTCCACTAAAACCTAAGCAATGCTCTTTAGAACCAGTCGGAGGATCAGTAACAACCCCAGCGCACTCTAAATCCTGCATCACCTAAATAATCACATTGAAAATGTAAACACCTTCAAATACCTTGGAATGTACTTAGACCCTTCCCATAACTTCCAGCTTCACCTTGTCAACAAAAAGTTAAATTCTCTAGTCTGGGCCAATAACATCTCCCCATTTCTCTCCAGGCCAGCTAGGAATGCCACTGGCAAATGCATGCTATTTGCCCAACTGGGCCATGGTATCCTCCTGATTGCTGCAGCTTACAAAACAAGTGTCTGCACTATTCAAACTACTGCCATTACCACTTTATTACTCTTGTCACCCAGCTATGAATACCACTGCTAAACCTTAGACTAAGCCAAATGGCTTTCTGCCCAATAACACCTTTAAACAAACCAGGCAGGCACTTGCATACAGTCTGAGAAATCATAGCACCTCAGAGTCACAACTGCAAACACCTAGAGCAAGACTCCTTTTCACTGATCACTCATTCTCTATTCTTAGGCCCTCAGTTTTGGAAGCCCTTCCATCCAGCATCAAAGACATTTCTCCTTAACCATGATTCTGCACACAACTTAATGTCTCAGGCTAAATGCCAACCCTCTGCTTCACACTCAGTGTATTTCAACTCCTCATTGTCCTGTAACTCCAAAATAACTTCACTCCTGTAGTCTCCTTATGCATGGGATCACTTTATACAACTGGAAATAATTAAATAATCAAACACCACTTGGCTTTATTGCTTCTATGCCATTTATGACTTTATACACACACACACACACACACACACACACACACACATATATATATATATATATATATGTGTGTGTGTGTGTGTGTGTGTGTGTGTATGTATGTGTATATGTGTGTATATAGATATATACATATATATATATATATATATATATATATATATATATATATAAATATTTATATAAAGAAATATATTTATATATATATATATATATATATATATATATATATACATATATATATATATATATATATATATATATATATATATATATATATATATAGAAGTGTGTATGTATGTATGTATATATATATATATATATATATATATATATATATATATATATATATATACACATATATATAGGTTCATACTAGGCTGTGTGTGTGTGTGTGTGTGTGTGTGTGTGTGTGTGTGTGTGTGTGTGTGTGTGTATATATATATATATATATATATATATATATATATATATATATATATGTTCATAGGTTCATAGGTAGGTACTAGCCTATCAGCCCTAGGGCCTATACAAGCCTAGCCAAAAAGGTACCCTGGCTTTTGCCACCCAAGTAAATTATTTTCCTGTGCCCCTGTCGAGCAGAGCCACAGAGGTGATCCCTGGGGTGAATTTCCTATTTACCATCCAATCATCAAGATTTTTCTTGAAGACTGCTAATGAGGAGCTTTGTTTGATATAGATAGGTAGTTTGTTCCAGAGCATGGGAAGTCTCTGGGACAGGAATCTATCCCTCCAGCATGTTCTGTTTATTATGGTGACATGGTTTAGGTCCATAGAACGTGTAGTTCGGAGGGATTGGGATTTCTTTAAGTGGAGCATGTCCAACAGCTCTGGGTTTGACATAGCTTTGTATATTAGGCAGAGATCGCCTCTGAGTAGTCGATATGCGCCGGAGTAAAGCTGGAGTTTTTTGAGACGGTCTGCATAGGGCATCTGTTTGAGGCCAGTAATCCTCTTTGTGAGGTATTTCTGCGACCTTTCCAGTTGCTGTAAATGTCTTGTTTGGTACATACCAAAAGGGGTGTTGTACTTTATAATAGGCCTAATGAGAGACAAGTAGAGGGGAACAATGACCTCTTTTTTCCTGGATGAGAAACCTTTTGTGATGAGGTACACCATGTAGAAGGACTTCCTGACTACTGTGGTGATGTAATTATCAAAGGAGAGACTACTGTGCACCTGTGTCCCAAGGTCTCTTATCACAATTCCGGTGTTAAGTAGACTACCACCTATGTGGTAGCTCATGGGTACAGAGTTTTTACCAAAGGGGATGACAGTGCACTTTTTGGGATTGAACTTGAGGCCATGGCTTTGACACCAGGCATCTGTCTCAGTGAGGTCCTTTTGTAGGATGTCCACATCATTTGGAGTTTCAATTATTGCTCCTAGTTTGCAGTCATCTGCGAACTTCGTTAGCCAAAGACCTTCTGTTAGCCTGTAAATATATATATATATATATATATATATATATATATATATATATGTGTGTGTGTGTGTGTGTGTGTGTACTATATATGCATCAATTAGAAGCCCAAAGATTAGTTTTGTTTATAGAAGGGGGAATTCTACAATACTGAAACTTGAGATAAGAAAGGTGTATTTTATTAAATATTGATTTATTAGATATAATATACTTAATTGTGAACAAAATGTGCTACATACAGAAATGAACATAGCTGTGTCTTTATTCTATGAATTAGTGAAAACCTCTGATTCAGTTTTATGTTATTAGCTTGATATATTAATTTTAAATTTCAACAGGCAAGTACAGGAAAGAACAAAGGTAGGGATGGAGGACACACTGCAATAGGTTCTGAAGAAGGACAGCACCCATATTAAAAGGCTTAAATGATATCTGTGCCAGTGTTTTTAGGATAATATGTTGTTCATTCCCATTTCTCAGTCTATATCTGAATGAATTTTGTCATATCAAAAGAAAAGATAAACATGTTTTATTTCCTTGCACATTTCTGGTCCATCTTTCAAAATTTTAACTCATCTTTTTCATTAATAGTCCAGAGTTCTCTGCCTTCTCATTAAATCCCCAGTGCTTGTTTCACTATCCCCAATGTCCTTCCAGTCTGAGAAGTTGTTGAAGCCCCTTAAAATTTTATATTTATAAAAAGTGTGACAATTGTTTGAGCAATTCACAACTTGGGAAGAAGAAACTAATACACTACAAATTTATCTGCACAATATGTTGGAGGTTGACTGAGTGCAAAAAAGCTAAACAGATGGAATCTATAGTAACAACAGAGCAGGTGGGATATGATAAGGGCAACAGCTAGGTAGAAGATGAGAGAGGGGCAGAATATTGCACTGCATTATAAAACATAAATCTGTAACACAGCAAGTGGAAGCTTTGTATCTAGGAATTATTATAATACAAAAATGTACTTGTGTTCTATGAGGTGGGTAGACAGGTAAGCTGGATGAATATGATACTATTCAGCCTTAAAATAGGCTGGCAAGTAGTATAAAATGATCTCGGTATACTGTGAAAATGTAGGTTCGTACTGTCCTGTTAGGGATCAGGATGATGGCATAACACATGCAGCATCCCATGGTTACATAGGAATTGTACTTCAAAGTGAAGCTGAGGCTACTAAGCAAACACAGGCTACACATCTGAGCTTGTAATTGACTCATTAATATCTAGTAGTGCCCAGCGGGGAGTAACCATTTGAAATGCTGGACCTACTAGAGCAAGTCCTGAAATACGGATACTGAATGGCTGAAAGAATGGACTTATGTATACTAAGTCTAAGATGTCATTTCTCAAAATATGCCCTTTTCTCCAAGGTATGGAGATCTTGCAGTTGGAATACATAATTCAGGGGGTGTAGGGAGGCTTCTTCCCATATGGGGGGATGTAGGGGGGGCTTGACTGCATTCAAAATGAAGTTTAAAGGTGAAGAGGGATTTTTGAGATTTGCTCTTCTACGGGGTTTTTTTTAAAATTTATTTTTTACTGCTTTTTGTCACTTGGCATTTCGAGTGCCAAAAGTTCAGTAGGGAGCTCTCAGTGGTCTGACCTGCTTACTGCAGAGGCACTGTACTAATGGAGCTGCTACTGCTTTCTGTAAGTACTGCACCCACATTTATTTTACACACACACACACACACACACACACACACACACACACACACACAGACTGACAGAGACTCAGACACACACACACACACACACACACACACACACACACACACACACACACACACACACACACACACACACACACACGCACACACACACACACACACACACGCACACACACACACTTGCACAACTAAGTGTAGAACAATATGCAATTGTTTACATTAATTTTAAAAAAGTCATTGTAGAGATCTAAAAAGAAATGTTTTATTTTTAAAACCGCTCATCCAGTGGTAATTGTGCAATGACATTCCTGTCACTTTAAAAAGGATTATCTATAGCATATTAGCTTTAATTTGTGCACTGAAAACATGCATCGTACAATATTTGAATATTCTTATATGAAGTGTTTAGTACAGAACATGTCGACTGAATATAAATAGTAACTGAATTTCACATATAAAATGTTTATTACAGAAAATGACTCTCAGATTTATAAACACAATGCACACATCTGTGGAAGCTACACTAACTGACAAGCTACTCTAACTGACAAATGTACAGAGCATGTACATACAGGAAAAAGACATATATTTCTTTACTTGCACTCAAGTGTGATAACCCAGTCCATTACTCAGGCGTGAGTAACAGCAGCACTGTCAAAGCAAGTAGTAGCTGAGCTCCAGCAGAACTCATTACTCTTTTTCCTGACTATACAGACATAACACTGAATTTTTAATCAAATATAAGTATATTTATACAAGTAAAGAAAGTGTAGTGAAAAAAGTAAATGCCTCATTTTGGATTTGAACTCATATGAACTCAAAAAAATTGAAATATTCCTCTGTTCCTCTAAGGTAGCTATAAAACCCACAACAGCCTTGAACAAATGACATTTTCCCCGATCATATGCTAATATGGTAAAGTACTTATTTACTGCATCTTTTATTGATGGGGAACAGGCTGTCAGTATATAGAATGCATAGAAAAAGGAGAAAAATAAGTGAGTGTCTTAGTCACAATGTGTATCGTTAGCCATACGGTGAGGAAGGTGATCCCTTCAATTTGCATAGCAATCACAACTTGTGAACAGAAAAAACAGTACTGTGTGCAAAATATTTTAAAACCTTCAGACAGCAACACAGGTAGGCAGTCAACAATGAGGTTTTATTCATGGGGTACTAAGGTCGTAATGATTCATTATTTTTTCGCTTGTGCTTAGCCCTGGTAACCAAAAAACAATGCATTCAAGGCTTATAAATCAAGGAAATAAAATGGAATTCTTACCACACTGTGATTACTTTTTAACGATTGCCAGTTTTGATACAACTACAGGCTCTGGTTCCTCTTGTTCATTTTATTCTGAAGCTGTAGGTGATTTTTCATTTCACATTTTGCTTTAAAATAATTTGACCTCAGGCCTTTTTTTTAATGGGAGGCTATGTGAAGATTAAACTAACAATGGGCACCAGTAAGGAAACCGGTTTTAATAACTAACTTATCCAGCACACCTACATGCACACTCACACATGCACGGACACATGTAGACTACACATTTATGATTTTTTTTTCATTGTTGTATTAATGATTCTGCACTCATAACCTAATTCTGACAAGGGAAGTTGAAAATTGTTGACCATTGCATTCACTCAGTGGTTCAGTAGAAAGCAGGTCTGACTACAAACTGTCAGCAGGAGAGCAGTCTCCAGCCATATGAATGAAATGGTTACTCATCCTGGGAATGGTATCAGATCAAACATGGTTTATAAACTCCATCCAACATCAAGAAAGCGGAGAAAATGTTAACAATGAGGTCACAGAAATGTTACTTTTTCCTGGAATTTTCTGCAGACAAAGAAATTAAGCTGAGGAATAAAGAAGCTTTCCGAAATTTAAAATATGAGACAGTATAGGAGGTGAACATAAAACATGTATTAATGTGAAAAAGACATTCCGGTTGTTTGGAATCAGAAAGCAGTTTCAAAAAATATTTTTGTGTAGCCACCCCCCACCTTTACAAACTAGAATGACAATTCAGAGTGGCAACTTCAGGACTACAGGACTGGCAGTAGCAAACTTAAAACAGCACACTAAGGATAGGAATGCAAATAAAAAAAAAAAAAAAACACTACAACCAAAACTGCCAGAATTCTGAAACTTTAATATGTACAGTTCTGTGTGACTGAACATCAAAATGAGAAGACAGAGCAGCATAGCCAGAGAGGAAGGTGGAGCTAATGGGGCTCTAATCGTAGGTGTCAAGTCACAAGTGGCTCTGTTGGTAGGGATAAAATAATATAGCAATAACCCACGCCTGGGTGTGGGTAATGCTGGATTTACCCACGGTTGGCGTGGTTTGGTCCCATGGGCGAAGCCCGAGGGACCAAACAAAGCCAACCGTGGGTAAATCCAGCATTACCCACACCCAGAAGTGGGTTATTGCTATTATACAATGACATTATTTAAGAAAAAAAATAATTACTTTTCTTAAATAATGGCATTGTATAATGCCTCCTTGCTGCCCTTCCGCAGCTGTCTGGTATTCCGGGGAAGTTCTGATGTACTGCGCATGCCTACGCAGTACATCAGAGCTGTGGGCAAAAGCAACAGAGAAAGCAAGATCTCCGTTGCTTTTTACTGTTTCGCTATGTTAAATGGGTTTAACATAGCGAGACAGCTTTAAAAAAAGCAACGGAGAATCTCCGTTGCTTATTTTAAAGCTGTCTCACTATATTAAACCCATTTAACATAGCGAGACAGTTTTGAAAAAAGCAATGGAGAAAGCAAGATCTCTGTTGCTTTTTACACACTGTGTCACTATGTTAAAGGAGTTTAACATAGCGAGACAGCTTTAAAAAAAGCAACGGAGATCTCTGTTGCTTTTTTTAAACCTGTGTCGCTATGTTAAATTCCTTTAACATAGCGAGACAGTGTTTTAAAAAAGACTTATACTAATGGAAAAAGTCCGGGCAACCGGACCTTTTTCCATTAGTATAAGGTGATTTACAACGTGCACGCTGACCAATCAGCGTGCACGTTTTGGAATATTAATGGGGGAGGTCATGGTATAATTGCTATTTTTTAGTGCAGTACTCATTTATTGAATATTCATTGCAAGAGGTCAGCAACAGTATAGTTGCAATAACCAAAATGTTTTTTCCCCTTCATTTTCAGAAATCTCAGATCAGATCTACACCCAGTCCAGCAAATAAAAATTCCTGGCTTCTCTTAGGAAATCAGAGCAGTGGATAGCTACAATTTTACATGTGTTCATTGACAGTCAGTTGTACTGCCATTAGGAGATCCAATGAGTGACATAATAGTTGGACTAGCGCAGATTAATAATGTTCTTTATTAAAAAAAGATCAATGTGTGTAGTTATTGAAGGCATAATGTTGTTTGTGATGGAGGCTCTGTTTGGGACACAACAGCTGAGAAGGACTGAGGATGTGCATAGTAATTGAGTACCTGTTTGTTGTTAACCTGGTAAATTAACTAAGTCTTCTACTCTACTGGTGTGAAAGCTGTCTGCTTGCTTTGAATATTTTATTCAGCAATGTGGGTACTATCTGTACCAAGAGTAACAGGTGATATAGTGAAATATTTTATAAAAATTAAGTTTTTTCAATTCATTGTTTATGTTTTAAAATGGATCTAACTCCAAGGCATTGAAAGATAAAACCCTGATTACACCTCAGACAATCAGAGTTTGATTAGCTGCTCTGGCTTCTGTTAGAGGGGCAGAGAAAGTAATGATAAGGCATGGACCTGGTCACTTTTTCCAAAGGGGAAAGGAATGATAAGGCATGGACCTGGTCACTTTTGCCAAAGGGGAAAGGAATGATAAGGCATGGACCTGGTCACCTTTGCCAAAGGGGAAAGGAATGATAAGGCATGGACCTGGTCACCTTTGCCAAAGGGGAAAGGAATGATAAGGCATGGACCTGGTCACCTTTGCCAAAGGGGAAAGGAATGATAAGGCATGGACCTGGTCACCTTTGCCAAAGGGGAAAGGAATGATAAGGTATGGACCTGGTCACCTTTGCCAAAGGGGAAATAAGGCATGGACCTGGTCACCTTTGCCAAAGCGGAAAGGAATGATAAGGCATGGACCTGGTCACTTTTGCCAAAGGGGAAAGGAATGATAAGGCATGGACCTGGTCACCTTTGCCAAAGGGTTCCAAGATTGTGTAGGCAGGGAAGTCTGCAGTTTTGGCTCTGGAAAAGTTTGGATTCAGGAGAAACAGAAGAGTCTCAGTGGACTGTGGGTGCATTAGGGGTGGTCCTGCTCTTGGGTCCAGAGTGGGTACAATCTCTAGTAAGTTTTAACCATTCCTCATAGCAGATCCAATTTACTAGAAGGTTCCCATGCAAGTCAACTGCTGATAACAGCACTATCAGCTCTCCTGCATTCATCCCATTCCTGTGAACCGTCCATGCCGACAAAGGGGAGGTGTCAGCAAGGCACCATCTAAGGCAGGGCATAAAAATACCTAGATATATAAATCTGTGTGCGTGGATTGAATAGATGGTAACTTAATGGGGAAGAGTTGTACCACCACAACAGATAGCCAAAGTAATAGCATAACCTGTGCATAAAAAAATCTTTTAAAAAGTGCTAAGTTAGCAGGAGGCAAACAACTTGCAGGAAAGGAGCTGTCCCTCTGCTAAATTTCTTTAGTAAAAAAGAAACAGATGGGAGAGAGAGAAGAGAGTAAAGGGCTGATATCTGAATAACAGGATAATAAAAAGTGCATTAATTACTACCCAAAGGGGTAACTGCAAAACCAATGGTAGGTAAAGAAATTACAATATGATACAGAGATTGAGTTACCCCAAGTGAAGGAGACAGTGAGTTGCATCAAAAATGGACTGCAGTCAGCTAGTATTGTTTAATAATATTTGCAGGGTGTTATAGTGTAATCTGAGTCAGCATTTAGTAACAAATGTGTGTGTGTCTGTATATCTCACAGACTAGTGTGACTCAGCACACTAGTAGTTAACACTGTAATCTTGGATATTAAGACTAAATTCTGTACTTTAAGTTCCCCACAACATGTCCATACTGCTCCGTGTATAACAGAAGTATGTTCCCATACTACTCCATGTATAACAGATGTATGTTCCCATACTGCTCCATGTATAGCAGAAGTATGTTCCCATACTGCTCCATGTATAACAGAAGTATGTTCCCTGTGTATTTTTAATACATTCTGTTAACTCTCCATGATTTTAGATAGCATACTGGTCAAATGATGTTTCAAAAATTGTTAGGTCTGTGACCTTTCCTATGGGAATGTGGCAAAATGTTATCAAGACATTTAACATGTTTTATACAGGTACCTTTACTCTTTATAGGAATCCATCAAATATGGTCTCTGGTTCAATGGAACCTAAGTTGTATTATTTTTATGAAGTTTAAATGATATACAATAATGACATGGCATTAGTAGTATCTGATAAGTGATCCACAAATATAAGATTTAAATTCAGAAATTATTAACACTAACAA
>NC_056745.1:1162310699-1162368199 GCF_019279795.1 Protopterus annectens
CAGGGTTTGAGTTTAGAGAGTAGAGATTTAATATATTTAATTGAGACAGATGTAGGAGAGAAAGAGTTAGAAGGAGAAGGAGGGAAAGATGAGAAAGTGGGGTTTTTAGTATTTTTGCTACTGGGAGGTAATTAATTATGGTAGTCATTGAATTAATAAAATGATTGTTAAATTCAGTGTCAGTTTCTTCAAAAGTTTTATTTGGGCATGGGTTGGGAGGGGAAGGGTTTCCTGGATGCAGTATATGATTGATTGAGTTCCAGAATTTTTTAGGGTCAGATTTTAGGGTAGTGGGAGGGTTTGCATAGAAGTTGATCCTGTCTTTGTTGATATTTTTTTTTTAGATTTCTAAGTTCTTTGTAAGTCTGTAGGAGAGAAGGGGTCTTAGTTTTGGTCCATAATTTCCATATCTTGTCATGTCTTTTCATCAGGGCTCTAGTATGTTTGGTCAGCCAAGGATCGATGTTTGTTTTGATTCTGATAGTATGGAGGGGAGCTAGGGATTTGAGGAATTTGTGTTCTAAAAATCACAGGCAACTTAATTTGTATTAATAAAAGCCACCCCTGAATAAAAGCTGCTTTCAAATAGAAGCTACACCAGAGAGATAGGACTTTTAACACAAACCACAACTTCCAATTAAAAGATATGGTATTATTTGTTAGGCCTGTTATACATTTTATCTGCTTTTTCATTGTCCCTCCATCTTTTATACTTTGTGCAGTTAAGGGTTGACTAATTAACAAGTTTAAGGCTCTAAGGCTATATCTGTTTTAAACCTAAAAATAGTGTTTCTCCTTTCTGAATTGGTTTTACATAATTTAGATTATTCTCTATTTCTATAAATTGTCTATACCTCTTCTCTTTTTCTGCACCAGCTGGATATTTTACTGTATATATACTGTATATTTTTTATAGAATCGCATGTTCACATAAGCATTAGTTAAGCATAAAAGACAATACAGAATTACAGAACATACATATACACAGTAGAAGTGTATTACATCAAAAGTAAATCATTTGTAGACCTATCAAACAGCACATACAGTGTTCAGATAACCCTAGCAAGAAGGCCTGCCAGGCTGACTAAAGGCAGAGGGATAAATGACTATGCAGTTAACCATTGTACTTAAAGCATTAGCATATCACTTTAGTGTACAAATATTCCGAGAGGGTTGTTTTGAATTCATTGGATGATGCTAGATCCCCTATTTATAATGGAAGTTTGTTCTATATGGCTGGTCCTAGTCGGGAGACTAGACATTCATCAAGGGTTGTTTTAAAAGGAGGTCTAATTAAAATGAGAAATTTACCATGAATATTTCTTAGGGAGTATGACTGGTTGCTGATGGATAGTTTCCTTTTCAGTGGTATGGAATAACCTGCATTTAGTATTTTATGATTCCGCATACCCATCAGATAGATCGATCTAATGAGCTGTACACGTTTTAGTTTTTATAGTAGGCGACAATGGTGGGTTTGACTATTTGCAAGAAGGCAAGTAGGGCAAATCTTCATATTTTATTCTCAATGATCTGCAGCTTTTGGGTATTGTAGCTTGAGTTAAAGGTTAGTAAGCGAAGTTTGTATTCCAGTGTAGGGAGGAAAACATTTTCGGCTAGGCAATGGAGGCAGAGGGAGAGAGAAGTTGAGAAATTCTGTAACAGAGTTTAGTGGTGACTTTTGGCAGTATGACTAGAAAGTGAGAGAGAGGGTTCAAGGGTAAACAAATAGGTATTTGTATTCTGAGATGTGGGAAATAACATTTTTCTGTTTATTGGTAATGTTAATATGTTTAAGATATGGGATTTTTGACAGGATGGAAAGAGCATAACATTTGCTTTTTTTGTGGCTAATTCAAAGTTGATTGTATTTAACCCAGTCGCACAGCTGAGAAAAAGACAACTGAAGTTTAATTTGTACAGTAGCCAGGTATTTATTGCTCTGTATTAGCAGGATATCATCTGTGTATAGTGTGAGTTCGTGTTCAAGAAAGGTCTTCAGTGAGGTCTGTAATAAATAAGGAAAACAGGATGGATCCAAGAACCGATCCATGGGGTACACCAGTGGAAAGGGCAGCATGTGATGAAAAAATTCATATGAACTTGAAATGTTCTATTTTCAAGATAGCTTTGGAGCTACTTCACAGACTTATTTCTGAAGTTAAATACTTACAACATCCTAATCAATATGTGGCAGTTTACAGTTATGAATGCCATATTCATATCCAAAAATATCCCTTTTGTGAGGAAACCATCACTGATTTTACAGTACATGGAGACAGTTGCTGTGAGTAGGGCTATTGCCATGCTAAATTTCTGAAACTGTGTTGTTACCAGATAATAGCCCAAAGCTATCTATATGTTTGCCCTCTTGTTTATGCAGTTTTTTTGAAGACCACAGCAAGGGGACAAGGTGTGGAGATGGGTCTAAAATCCTTAACTGTTTTGGAAAAGGAAACATTAGGGAAGGGGACTATGACAGAATGTTTTCATGTTGGAGAGACTATTCTTCTAGTAAAGGAGAGGTTATAAAGGTAGGCTATGGGTTTAACAATTTTATCAGAAGCTCTTTGTAGGAAGGTGGGATGGAGTAAGGAGAATTTGTCGGAGGACTATTTCAAGAAGGTTGTTGGCTTCTGTGATGGCCCCTCTTTACCTCAAGCCAGTAATCAAGGAGTCTCAATCCTCATCACTGACACTGGTGAAAGGCAGTCACTAAAAACAGGAATGGATTTACACAGTACTTCAAATGCAGCTCTCTGCCTCCAACACAGTTTCCCCCCAAGACACAAAGGGAACCCACTCCACTGGGACTGAACTCTCTATCTCTCCAGATCCCAGACAAGACCCACCTTGGAGCACTGTGCCTCATTTCAATGTATCTGGCACACACTTGAATATCTGACTTTTGCACACACACACACACACACACACACACACACACACACACACACACACACACACACACACACACACACACACACACACACACACACACACACACACACACACACACTGGCACGCACACTTGAATATCTGACTTTTTGCGCACACACACACACACACACACACACACACACACACACACACATATACACACCTAGGAAAGGCTGACACATTGCCAGGTAGCTGCCACCAGCCAAATACTCTAAGGCTCTTACAAGGGGTAACCAATTATACTGAGTCAAATTAATACTGATATGAATGGTGGAGTGTGACTGGAGCAGTAAGGCTTTTTGGAGTGGCCACAGTGACACTGAAATAAGCACAGGTACTCTCAAGATATTAAAAGTATTCACTAAAAGACCAGTCACAATGAAAAGGCATAAAATATTTAATAATAGATAATAAAAATCGAAAACAGGAAAATACTTAATATTTAGTTACAATAAACATCAGAGTTTTCAGCCACAGGAAATATAAAATAACATAGTTGGAGAGAATCTCACATGCAGAAAAAGAAATAATACTCAAATAATGTTATGGTGCTTTTCCTAACTAAACTAAAGAGAATGTCTGTTATGTATTCAAGGAAATAAAGAGTCTTGGATAGCAGTGGTGGCTGCAGTGAAGTAGATGGATCATTTATAATGTTTAAGAAGGACCATTTGATGTTATGTAAAAGTTGGTCAAGGATGGGTATCTTTTCTTTTGGAAATGGACAACCTGTAATTATATGAGATGGAGGTTTTGTAGTTTTAAATAACCAACAGGAAAGCACTGGACAATGGTCGCTAAGTGAGTTAGGTTGAATGTTAATATCAGAGCAATATTAGTAATTATGAGAATTAGACTTGTGAGATTGCCTGTTAGATGACTATGTCCATTTGTGTTTTTTTTTACTAGTTGTTATAGGAGAAAATTGTTGAGTTGGTTGGATTCTGCCCCAACTGTGTTGATATTGAGGTTGCCAAGTATAATAGTGTTTTTGGGACAGCTTTTGGGGAACACTTCTAATATGGTATCTTTAACAGTGTTTATAAAAGAGGGGGTGGAATATAGATTGCAGCCATGGAAAAGTGAGTTTGACTTGTTGTGGTGAGGTTTGCTGTTATCTAATTTGGTGCATTGTCTATGTCATAATTGGCATTGTTGAAGTCGATAATGTTCAAAGTGTAATTGTTTTTGATTTGTATAGCATGTCACTCCCACCCCCCCACCCTCCCAATCCTAGTAGCTTGTCTGTTATCATACAGGATATTGTAGTTAGTTTGGATGAAGGTAGAATAACAAAAAGTTATCTTTAAGTCATGCTTCCATTATGGCTAAAATATTAGAGTTTTCCTATGCTATCAAGGTGGCTATCTTAGGTGGTGTCATAGCCTTTAAGTATGCTACAAGCATTAATACAGGAAATGTTAAGTCCCTTAGTTTTTTGTGATCAAGTTACTATTAGTGTTACTTGATGTAAAAGTTTGGTTTGAACTAGTGTGGTTTATTAGTGGAATGGGATTAGGGTAGGTAGAACATACCCAGATCTAATTAGTTTATTTACTATATATATATATATATATATATATATATATATATATATGTGTGTGTGTGTGTGTGTGTGTGTGTGTGTGTGTGTGTGTGTGTGTGTCACCATATAGATAAGTAGTAACTATACAGATTTTCTGAGGTAGGAGATGGGTTTAAATGTGACAAAGTCTGTAAGGTAACACAATGAAGTGTTTCCCAGAGATGTATGAGATGCATGTAAGGAATTTATTGTAGTAATGCAGGTAAAATGCTATTTGATATTTCTCATTTAAGAGGAGGTAAAAAAGAGAACTTCATAAGCAAAAATTTCATTTGCTTATGTTTTCTGATAACAGTCTGATCTTTGGTAGGAAAATAATGTTTGATTTACTTACATTCAGGTATTTATAATGTCTACATCTTCTTTGATTATTATTGACACTTTTAATGTTAATAGATATAAATAAGTTAGGGAACTTTTAGCTCAAGTTATATGGAAATCATATATATATACATATATACATAGGTTTACCTTCAAAATGTTGAATGCACATAGTTGAATGTGTACAATGCCGAAACGTTTCCGCAAAATCCGTACCACCAAAATTTCAGAAAGCTGAAAAAAAATAAATAAACATCGACATTTCCAACCACTCCACACCTACAAACAAGTGTTAACATGGGTCAAAAAGGGGGCAAAATTTTGCAGTTACCAATATTGGCGTTCAAGGTTTTGAGAAGGCACAGTTCAAGTTCGCGGAAGTGGTTTTGATGATGTGACCGTCAACAATTTGAAGGTAAACCTATACATACATACACACACATATATATATATATATATATATATATATATATATATATATATATATATATATATATATATATATATATATATATATATATATGTATTTTTAATGACATTATGAAGAATAAAAAAATACAATAAATTAATGTGTGATTTAAGTACTTCCAAGTAAAAAAAGAAAGTAGAGATAATGAAAGAAATTACAGAAATTGTAAAAAATAGACTTTGTAAAAATTTACTTAGCTAGAATTAAAGAAAAGCTAAATAGCCTGTCACTAGGAATGTAATATTTCCTATCCTAATTAGAAAACCTTTTCCTAACTAAATTACCCACTAATATATCTCACTACATAAACAGATTATTAAAATCAAAATCAAACTCTGAGTTACTGATTTAGATTTTTGTTCCATTAGAAATATTATATAAATATAATGTGAGATATAAAGTTTATTGCTTTATACCTTATCTGTCACCTAGTGCTTACTATGAAAGGAGACAGAAAAAGTACAGTTTTGTATGATAATTTATAACAGTGTATGTTTGAATATATAGATCATGTTTGCAGTAGCCTTTAGCTATATGGGATGTATCCTGTCAAGGATATCACATGAACAGCAGGTCTACAAAAGCTTTGGGCACCTTCTTCATACAATGTATGTCTACCCTAAGCAAGCTAGACTGCTGATATAAGAGGGATATACAGGAATGCCAAAATTCAGAGCCTTCATGCTGTAGAGAAGGCTGATGTCTAATATCGTTATACATCAATTACCAAAATGCCATATCAGAAGAAAAATATGTGAGAGTGACCCAGCCCCCAAGTCTGGTAAAGACAGGAAAATAAAAGGGAGAAGGTGGGGTGTTACTACTGCAACTGTGATCTATTCAAACATCTACTGTTATGGTAATTTAACTTAAACAACTGTACCATCTTCAGCATTAGATTAGTTTTACAGTAGCCTTTAACTATATTGAAAGACTGTCAAAGCTTAGGAAGCAAAGGCAGAGGGAACCAGTGTCAGATTCCATAAGGCTCCTCAGAATTGCTCTCACAAATCCTGTTCTGTCTTTGAAAAATGAGTCAGTTTTATAGTGCCTAGTAAAAGTGTGCACTGATGACCAAGTGGCTGTCTGTAGAATAGATCTGAAGCCCACCTCTATAAAAAAGCCCCAGAAGTGGCCATTGCTCTAGTAAAGTGACCCTTGACAATCTGGGGGAGACCTTTTCCATGACGACAGTAACATAACTAAACAGACTGAGATAACCATCTTGAAATGATTTGCTTAGACACTGGCTGACACCTTTATTTCTTGCTATCAAAAGAAACAGAAAGTTGATCAGACTTTCCAAAATCTTTAGTCTTGTCTAAGTAATATCTGAGTTGCCTGTGGGCATCTGAGGTACAATGTATTCTCTCTTTTCAGTTTTTAGGTTCAAGAAAGAACACAGTGAGACAGATATGTAAGTTATGTACTTACCAGAATGAAATATTTATCTGGTCTTGGTCTTGACACTGAAACAACTGAACTGGTCAACATAGTGCCTTCTTTTTTGATAATGTTGTTGTTTGTCTTTCAGCTTTTCCTGGTTAGGGGTCGCCACAGCGGAACTCCAGCCCACTAATGATTGGCAGTAGATTTTCACGAATGCCGAGGTGCCAGCTCGATGTCCAACCTTCAACGAAGGCATGCCCATTTACGCATGTCTTTCGAATGCCCACCCAACCACGGGGAGGACATGCAGACTCCACACAGAAGGCACTCCCCACACTCCAGCCAAGAATCGAACGGGAAAACCTCTTGCTGTGAGGTAACAATGCTACTGCTGCACCACCGTGGATGAATCTCCTCATTAGCTCCAGCTCCTCCACTGCCCCATAATCTCCTGCTCTAAGGAGACACTCCAGATTGAGTAGAAAATTACCAGCCATATCTTCTTATAGTATTAAGGATCACACACACGCACACACACACACACACACACACACACACACACACACACACACACACACACACACACACACACACACACACACACACACACACACACACTCATTATAGTCATGCATCAATATTAGAAACCCAGAGGATAACACCAGGACCCAAGATTCCATCAGGAATCTAAGGAATAATAATTTGGATGGGGAAGGTGAACAGGTTGTTCCAGTGTCTGAACAAAGAATAGTTAAACTTATTGTTCTGGTAAGTCCATTATGTATGTATTTAATTTGGTGCAGTCCAGACACTGTAACAGCAAGACAGAATCCTAAGCTAATTTTGGGTGGCCTAAGCCAGCAAGCCTTTGAGAATGATGGTTCCAAAGGAAGCTTGAGCTGTAGAAAGTGTGACCAGACTGTAATGTTTTGCAAAGGTATGTAAGGCTCACCACATAGCAGCTGCTTCTACATCCTCTAAAGATAAGTTTAAGTGGCTGTTGTAGCCCAAGACCTGATAAAGTGTGCTTTCTTTCTGAACTGTTGCAATAGGAAATGCAATTACATAGTTGTTTAGAAAGGGTCATTTTAAACATCCTTTGTCCTCTCTTGGCAAAAGAGAAGGAGACTAACTACTGTTTGTCTTTCCTAGATTATTTTGTGTGATGCAGATACAAACAAAGTTGCCTTTGGACATACATACAGTGTAACCGGTACTCTCCTTTATTTGCAAAGAATAATGGACTGGTTCAGATTTGTGTGAGTAGCCACTTTAGGCATAAAAGTCAGGCTAGTTCCTGACTATGGCCCAGGCAACTCAGGTTTGATTAGTGGATCTGGCAACTGATGGTGCAGCAGGGAGGAATTGCTGTGCCTGTCCTGGGGGGAAGATGCTTATTGGTGATGCTCCCTAAGGAGAGGCATGGCTCAAAAAGGGGAGCCTGATCATTAAACATGGAGGCGAGGAAAGGAAAAGTGGGCAAGGCATATAAAATAAAAAAATAAAATTTAAAAAAGCACCTGATGAAAGTACAGACAGCCGAGCCCCCAGGATATCCTTAAGATTCATGCTCAGACTCAGCAAAAACTGGAGTAAGTTTGGGGGAGTGGAGTAGAAGGCTGGCTGGCTGGCAGTCCCAGCATGGACATGGAGCACTGGAGGCTGGGCAATTATAAATGAGACCTAAGAGAACCAGCAGCTACCCTGGGCACAAAGTGTTAGGGGCAGAATCAAGAGGCAGGATTACACTTAACCTTTTTTTTGTAGTGAAATGCTGGTACAGAAAGGCAATTGAATTAATCGTTATTGTTTTTTTCTCCTGTTCTTTATTTGAAGAGCTGGGGGGGCATGGATTAGGTACTGCAGTTCATGGGACTGACACAGAGCCCAAGCTAAGACAGCTTTGCCTCTGTCTTTATGAAAAATCAAGTGTTGTTTTTTTGAGGATAAGGCAAGATTTTCTGAAACCATAGTCACAGAAGTAATGGCCACCAGAACGACAGTGTTCCATTTCAAAAATATGAAATCATGAGAATTGACTAGTTCATCAGCATTTCCAGTACAAATTTTAAGTTAAGGCCTAACCAGGGTGGAAGGGATCTGTGGTGAAACACTCCTTTCAAAAAGGTTTTGCTGTCTGATGCAATGCTAGCGAGGATGACAGAAAACCAGAAGGAAAACATGAAATAGCTGCCAGATGTGCCTTAATTGAAGAATAGTTAGCCCCTTCTTGGAAGATATAAGTGAAAAAAGTAAGTATTTGTGAGAAGGAAGCTGAAGTAGGGTTTGTCATTTACTAGATGCCCATAAAGTAAACATTTTCTATTTGATCTGAATCATGGAGAAGTGATGATATGCCAGAGTGTCTTAGGCGATTGGAGCTATAATGAAGCAATTGTCCAGGCAGAGATGGATGAGCATACCCTGAGGTCTGCAGAAGTCAATGACTAGAGCCAAGCTTTTTGTGAATACCCCAGAGTACTACAGAAATAAAAGGGAAAAGATGTAAATTAAAAGTGAAACTCCAAATCAAAGCATCTTAGATAACATCTGTGGCATTTGTGAACAGGAATGTGTAGACAGGTATCCTCGAGGTATAGAATGACCAAGAAAGCCTGGGAAGGAAGAAGTGACAGGTATCCTTAAGGTCTAGTGGCCGAGAAGGCCATGGGAGGAAGAAGTGGCAGGTATCCTTAAGGTCTAGTGACCAAGAAGGCCATGGGAGGAAGAAGTGGCAGGTATCCTTAAGGTCTAGTGACCGAGAAGGCCATGGGAGGAAGAACTGACAGGTATCCTTAAGGTCTAGTGACCAAGAAGGCCATGGGAGGAAGAAGTGGCAGGTATCCTTAAGGTCTAGTGACTGAGAAGGCCATGGGAGGAAGAAGTGACAGGTATCCTTAAGGCCTAGAATGACCAAGAAGGCCATGGTTGGAAGACGTGTCAGGTATCCTTGAGGTCTAGAATAACCAAGAAGGCCCTGGGAGTAAGAAGAGAAAAATGCAAGGTGAGCATTTTGAACACTGGAAATATAAGAAATGAATTTTATGTTGATAGATCTAAAGCTGGTGTCCAGTTGCCTTCCTTTTTGGCTACTAGAATAATTCTTAAATAGAAGCCTTTTCTGTGTTGAAAAGGAGGGACAGACTCGATTCCTCCTTGAGACAGCATATATGATAGCTTTTAAGGAAATAAATGACTTTGGTTCTTTGAGGGCAAAGGAATTCCTGAATGAAGTTGTAGTGATAGCCACTGAAGTGTGTAGCCATGCTGAATCATTTTCGTTACCAAAGCATCTAATGTTATATTTTTCCAAAGATGTAAAGTATGTAAAAGACTGCCTTGAAGAATGGCCAGTGCATGGACTGGAATTGGGAATAAGGTACAAAGAAATCCATGCATGTTTCCTGTAAAAGGATGATCCTTTTCATCCACTCCCTTTCTTTTTTGAGTCTTACTGAGATTTATTTTTCTTGAATCACTGTTTACAGGACTTGTACTGAGAAGGTTTGAAGGGTTTACAAAAGAAAGGCACAGGACTAGTAGGATAATTAATTTGGTACTTAGGGACAGGGGATAAAAAGAGTTGTTCATCTGCCTGCATCAATTTTTCTCTCCTCTAACTTTTAAGTAACTCAGTTAAGGAATTTCAAAGTCTTTCTCAACAGCAATTTTTAAAGGAAAATTCTGCAGTCTGACCCAGGAATTCATGTACATCACTGGACCTGTAGCAGAAGCTCTGGATACAGCATCCTCTGTATCATTCACACACTTGATTGAGTACTTAGTGTCTTGGGATGCAGAACTGACCATATTTAACAAAAAAGATGGAAAGCAAATGTTTTGCCATGTGTGTCTGGCAGTTAATTGCTCAAAAGCTTAATATGGAAGAGGCATAAACCTTCTTCCCAAACCTGTTAAAGGCCTGGCTGTTATTTTTATGAGGGAAAGAGATCGATGAACACAAGGATTTTGAACTACTGTTCATATCAAGGGCAATAACAGCCAGGTCAGCAGTGGGATTTCTGAAAACAAACTTGTGAGAATCTTGAACTTTAAACAGCCCATCTGGCTTTCTTAGCTCAGGAAGTTGTGAATTAGAAGAATATGAGACAGCATTAAAAGCATCCACCAAGACTCCCAGAACTGTAGGGATAGCTAAAGGCTTTGGGGAACCCCATTATGAGAAAAGTACAGTTGTATAACTAGTCTTACCGTGACAGTTGTTCAAATAGATCACTGCTACAAGTTGCATAAAGCCAAATGAGATGCATCCTGCCAATGTTAACTGCCTTCTTAAGTGGATGTTTGTTGAACTAATTAAGTACCATGTGATCAGATGCTTAAGTATTTAAACTTTTCAGTCACACTACTTTTTATCTTGAGAAAGCCAGGTATTTGCCTGGCGAAAGCGCTTGATTTATTGACCTGTTTGTTGTTCAATAAAGCTGCACTTTGTGCTTTTTGGTTCGCTTCTTCCTGTCTGTGGATTATCTTTTATCTTATCCTGCCAATGTTAGACATTTAGCCAGTATACAAACGCTCTTGAGAGCCGTCCTCACACACTGTACATCAGTTAAAGCAAGAGGGAGTGTTAGTGCAAAAGGGGACATACAGGTGCCAAGATTCAAAGCTTCCTTGTCTCTCACCAGGGGAGACTGGAACCAGAAAGCAAGACATACCCTGAAGATTCAAATCTGTGCTCATTTGTCATGCCAGCAATAGGGAAAGAAAATCCCATCCTAGCAAAGAAAAAAACTAAGGACAAAAATAGGAATAGGGAGAGAGGGAGGGCATTAGTACTGCAAGAGTGGTCTATTCCAACAGCTACTGTTATGGCAAGTTTACTTGTACATCTATACTATGTTCATCATTAGATCACTGTTGCAGTAGCATAAAACTATATGGAATGATTGCAAAAGCTCAGACAGAAAGTTAGAGGATGCTGAAACAGAGTCCATAAGACCCTAAGGAAGCAATCTATCAAACCCACTTCTGGCTCTGGTAAATGCATACATTTTTGTAGTATAAAGTTGAGCTATCCACTGATAACAACGTTACTGCCCATAGAACGGTTCTATAGTCCACCCTTTCCAAAATGCCCCAGAAGTAACCCAAACTGTAGTAGAGTATCCCTAACATTCTGCAGGTGGGCTTTTTCCATTGTGAGAATATCAGAAATAAATAGCCTAGGGTAACCATTTGGATATTGTCTGTTTGGAAAATGATTGAACTTTCTTCTTCGTGAGAAAAAAAGAGTTGTTCCACCACCCTGAAATCTTTTGCCTTGTCCAGGTACTATCTAAGCTGTATGTGGGCATCCAGGGAATGAAGTATTCTTTCTCCTGTGTTTTTAGGTTGCAGAAAGAATACAGAAAAGCAAATAGATGGATTCAATGTGAACTCTGATACCGTGCTAGGCATAAATGAAGGATTAGTTCTAAAAGTCACTCTCTCATTCTGAAAGACTAAAAAGGACTGAACAGACATAAGCATATGCAATTCAGATACTGAAATAGCTGAGGTCAGAGCAATCGGTAAAGCTGCCTTCCAGATAAGGAACTTAACGGAAGTAGTAGTTGAAGGTTCAAATGGAGATAAAGTTAGTTTCTCCAAAACAAAATTCAAATTTCATAATATAGCTCCCTGTTTCCTAGGTTATCTAATGTGTAACACAACTTTTAATAATTGCTTCACATGGAAAGAGGAGGACAGGGGAAATCTAAAGACAGGCAAGCTGAAATGGTCAAATGGTGTACTATGACAGAAGTGTAAAACAGGCTGTAATTGAGCAATTCACACAGATACTGGAGAACTTCTATAACTGTTTTATTTTTAATGAATGGATCCAAACAAACTTACATGGGGCATTCCCCAGTGGTGGATAATTTCCCTGAAGAACTCTAGGTGCAACATCCATGAACTGAGGGTCTGTTATGGATCTAATCAGTGAGTTTGGACAGTGTTCAGCCCCGATGGGGTGTAAATTGCCTAATGAAAGAGACTGTGGTGAGATGCCACCAGAAAGGCAACTGTGGCTAGTCTGCACATGGAGTAAGAGCCGGTTCTCCCCTGATTATTTACTACATCACTGTGGTATTGCTTGTACTTACTAGTAAAGAGCATGGAGTCCACAGTTGATTCATGGCTTTTGATGTATTTGTCAGGACCACCATTTCACAGAGGTTGGTGTGTTTCTTCCTATAATGGGGATTTTAAATCCCCTGAACTTCAATTCCTTTGGAAACAACCAACCCCACCCCCAGGCAAAGTCTGAGGTATCTGTTGTAACAGGTTGAGTTGGACTGGGAGATGAAAGAAAAAGAGCTAGATTTACCTGAATCTGATTGGTCCACAACTGGAATAATTTCTTAACAAAGCCTAGGACTGACACAGGAAAGGGCAAATGATACAGGTGTTGATATATAAACAACAAAGACTATAAACAAATAATTAATCAATTACATAATTAAACTATCAAATCACATAGATTAGATATATTTAAAGTCATAGTCAAGATACAGGTGTTGAGTCTGAATAAACTTGAGGAACCACTGTCTCTTCCTCATATGAAGTCTGGCTGAAGTAACCATTAGGACAGTTGATACCATATGGCCTATAATTCTAAGAACCCCTTGCAGTGGTCCTGGACTGGTGGGCCAGATTTAAAAACTGCAGATTGTAAAATGAAACCTTTTCTTGAGGAAAACAGGCCAGCATGTTAGAAGTGTCCAAAATACATCCCAGAAATGTTAACCTGGAGGATGGAATTAGAGTGGAATCCTCTAGATTGAAATTTAGTTTTTGAAGGACGTTTAGGGAAAAGAGAAGGGATATTTGCATGTCTTGGCCTGAATCTTTAAAGATGAGGTAGTCATCCAAGTAGGGATAAATGTGCATTCCCTGAAGTTGACAAAAGGTTAACTATGGAGTTAGGCATTTTGTAAATAACCCTGGAGCAGTGGAAAGTCCAAAGAGTAAGAAGTAAAAAAGAAACTGTATTCCAGACACAAAAAATCTGAAATAATGCCTGAAGTCTTTGTGAACTGGACTATGATAATACACATCATTGAGATCTTGGGTTAGTAGATAGGACTGGGATGGAAGAAGAGGAAAAGCAAACAACAGAGGTAACATTTCTAACCTTGAAATTTTTACAAAGGAATTGAGAACTGACAGATGCAATATTGGTCTCCAATTATGTTCTTTCCTGCATACTAGCTAAATCCTGGAGGAAATTCCTTTTTCATCTGGGGGTAGGGAACACCTTGTACTAACATTTCTGACAGAAGTTTGAAGAAACAAGTGTGTCTGAATTTTTTTTTTTTTTTTTTTATAAAGCGAGAATCCTACTTTTGTACGAAATGACTCCCACTGTTATTTGTAGCCCCATTAGATTATTTCTACGACACAAGCATCAGTTACTTGATTCCAAAAAGGCAGGGAAAAAGGTTAACTGCTGTTTTGAGGGGTGGCCAAGGTGGGGAGAGAAAGGAAGGAGTGCTTTAGCAGTCATGCATCTTCTTTGATTAGGAAAAGCCCTGGAGACCATTTCCTTTTTTCTTGCCGTCCCCTTGCTGTTACTTTTTGTATTGTTGCTTTCCTGATTTTGTTTCATGATTTAAAGGGCTTCCTGGAGAAGGGCCCAGAGCTAGAAAGAGAGTTTCTGCTATACCTAAGGACTACTAACAGAAAAGGCTAATGTATTCCCTACATTAACCTGCCCCTTTCTTCTAAGTGCATTAAGACCTGAGCAGAGAAGCTACTAAAAAGCACATCCATCTCTTAAGGAAGCATTAAAAACCTGGAGTGTAAAATCTTTAAAGAGACTCTGAAACCTAAGTAAGGCACAGCTATGCATTATGGACCCTGTGGCTGCACCTTTAAAAGCTGTATCAGTTGCACCATTGGAACATTTTATGGTGTGTTTTGTGACCTAAGATGCAGTTGAAAGCATGTCAATCAGAGAGGAATCCAGAACAGGTGGGTTAGAAATATTTGTTGTTGTATGTCTGAAACCACAAAAAGGAGTTATTTGGCCAGATGGGGCTTGGCAGTTAATAGCTCAGAAGGCCAGGGTTGAAGAATTGTAAACCTTCTTGCCATATCTATGAAATACCCTGCTTTCCTTCTCACTGGGGCTGGGGTTAGAAGAGGTCAAGGGTTTAGAAACGTTACCATTATTCACAGAGATGACAGGAGAATCTACATGAGGATGTCTAAAAAGGTATCAGACACTGTATGTATATATATATATATATATATATATATATATATATATATATATATATATATATATATGTGTGTGTGTGTGTGTGTGTGTGTGTGTGTGTGTATATATATATATATATATATATATATATATATATATATATATATATATATATATATCTCCTCTCAGGCTTCTTGAGTGGAGGGGGTTAAGCATCAGGAGAAAAACATGCAGAACTGAAAGCATCCTCCAAAGCATCCTCCAAAGCCCCAAGAACAAGTGATGTTGCCAGGGATTTGGGAGAGTCAGCATTAAAAAGAATCTCTTTTCCTTTTCATTTGAACAGGTATTTAATTTTGGAAATTGTGTAGGGAAATGAAATCCCATCAGGAGAAGCAAAAGAGCTGGTTTCCTCAGATGGAGGGGAAACATGAGACACATAATCTAAACCTTCTGCTTCTTTAGCTGAAAGTTACTCAACAGAAGAAGAGCAGGACATTTTTCTGTCTGAATGAGAGAAAACTGTTGATGATTGTAGAGAGTGAAAAGTTCTAAAAAGTCCTTTGGTGAAACTGTACCATTCATCTTGGGGCTTCTTGATAGTAGTTGGAGTAGACGGGTGTGAAAGGTGCTTGTTTTGGATTTTTTTTCTTTGGAGTGTCCAGCTTAATTGTTTCAGATGTATCAGGCATCTGGACCTCCTGGAGAGATCCAGCTACCTCCTCTCTTACTACAAACTGAGATAAACTGTTTGTATCGTCAGACAAAAGAAAACAGTGTTTTCCCTGCTTGGCAGGTGCCTGATGCCCATTTGCCATGATTAACGCCTGACTCATAGTGGCTTCCCTTGGAGCAAAATTCAAGGGGTTGGGAACATTGTGCTGGTGATCCAAGTGTTCCATGATAACCACAGTGGATTAGTCAGTACCAGACGGGAAAAGCAAATTCCAAGGAAGTTTTCCTTCATTACACTCTTTAGCAGTTATTTTTTCTTTTAGTTGTCCTGAAAGGGGATGCACAATGAAGAGGAGTCTGTACCCAGTAGGGCCAAGCAGTGGTTTTGATTCATCAGTTTTCTTAACAAAAAAAAAGACTAAGACTACTAAGCTGACTGCAAATGTTCTTCAGTGCGTAGAAAAGACAAATATCATACAAATGGAAATCATGTTATTTCCCCCCAGATAAAAGACACAAGCTGTGTGGGAATCTTTGTAAGGGATTCGGCTAGCTTTTCCTCCTCTGCTAGATACAACAGAAAAAAATATTACAACTATTTGTCAAAAAATAAAAAAAAGATCCCTACCCAGAAATGAGAGCTCTTAGACAAAATAAAAGAATATTCCATAGTTGGGATCTATTAATTTGCCAAGTAGTAATGCATCAAATATGTTTAAACCGAGAGATTTTTTTATGAAAATCTTCACATCTAACTTCAAACCACAGACTTACTCTCATTTATTTTTTCTCTTCTTTTTTTTCTTTCTTTTCCTTTTTTTGTACAAATTTAATAAAATCAATTTCCATTTCTTCTCTCTTCTCTCCTTCATCTCCTCCCTCCCGCAGTTTTTAGTATCTTGTAAACACTTTAAGAATTATCTTAGTTAAATTGTGGGTAGGCCATGGTGGTGCAGTGGTTAGCATTGTTGCCTCACAGCAAGAGGTTCTCCGATTCGATTCTCGGCTGGAGCACCTTCTGTGTGGAGTCTGCATGTCCTCCCTGTGGTTGAGTGATGTTAAAGACATGCAGGTAGGTGCGAGGGTGAATGGGTGTGCCTTCTTTGAAGGTTGGGCACCGGGCTGGCAACTCGGCACCATAAAAATCCACTGCCAATCATTAGCGGACAGGAGCGCCACTGTGGTGACCCCTAACCGGGAAAAGCCAAAAGACTTTTAGTTAAATTGTGAGCATCTTGGATTACAATAACAATTTTAAAGTGACTTATGAAAACTTTAATGTAGCTGAGTAATTAAGTAAGAAATTCCAGATAAGTTCAACCTCCAATATTAGTTTCAAATAGCTTTTTTAAGACTTTTTCAGCTATCTTGACACCAGGACAGTATCAGTTAACTATATTTTACAAGTCCTGTATATACAGGTTATAGAAAGAGAAGCCACTGGAGACTCTCTGCTTCCACACATGCTTCAGTGCTCAGTAAAAAAACAAATGCAGGAACTTTTAATGAAAATTAATTTGAAATAATCAAGTTCTCCTGCAAAGTAAAAGAATTTAGAGAAGCATGTGTGCACTGCTGTTTATTTGCTGGCCATCTTAGATGTCATCTTATGGCAGTAGCTATAATATCAGGTCTATATCAGTTCACCGAAATGGCTGAAGTTCAAACACCATATGTTCGAACTTCTAACCATAAAGTACAAAAACATCGAAGTCTTACAACAGTGATTAACACACACACAACACAGGCACACCAAAAAAACAGCAATCCACACACAAACACTTAAAATCCTGCATCTAACCCTACACTAAACTGTACATACACTACTATCTAGCCACTTACCTTAACCTGCGCCCTAACCCTAAGGTCGTCACTACTGCACACTCACCTGACCCGCGCCCTAACCGTAACTCATCTAATCTGTGCCCTAACCCTAACTCACCTATCCCGCCTTAACCCTAAAGTCTGTCACTATCGCACACCCACCTCACCCGTGCCCTAACCCTAACTCACCTAACCCACATCTTAAACCTAACATCCACACAATCACAAACTTATCTGAACCTGACCCATAACTTCCCACCACATTCCTGATAATCACGAAGCCACAGAAACAGTCCACCGAATTCTTTCCCTGGGAAACAATTCGGTGTTCCACAGCTTTGCAATAATCGGTGTTCAGACTTCACAGTTTGAACATCTGGTGTTCGATCATCAGCCGTTTCGACGGACTGATATAGACCCCTATATCTATAATCAGTTGAGGTACATGCCCCCTTGTCTCTACAGCACTTTGACACATCCCTTTGCCTATTATGAAGGTGGCACAAAAAATTGCAAGTACGCCACTTATGTGTGAAAAATCTCTTCATTACTTACTGAAAAGATAATTGAATTAAATAATACAGTATTAGTTAGTTAGTTAGTTAGTTAGTTAGTTAGTTAGTTAGTTAGTTAGTTAGTTAGTTAGTTAGTTAACATTTGATAATTGGGAAAGTCCAGCTGGGTAGGTACCTATTTTCAGATGAGGTTGGGGGAGAAAAGCTTCAAAGTATTACAAAACATTTTGAGAACAATCATTTTTATAATCTTCAAAAACAGTACAAAACATCTACAGTTTAAATAATTATACCAAATTAGACATAATATGAAAACATTGGCTAAAAATAGATGCAACCTACATGACTGTGATTTAATATTTAGAGAAATCGTTAGCCAGTTTAGAGAAATTAAAGATAAGTTAGCATAACACAAACAGGAATGATAATATAAGAGAAAAATAGGGCTATGGAATTTTTAAATAGAGAGTCAGGGAAGAAAAATTGATTGAAGTAGGGAATTAAGTAAATAAGGGGGAGTAAGGAGGTGTAAGGTATGAAGAGGCACTTGTTTTCATTTATAAAAATAGTTTAGCATGGGGTTGAGCAAGAACAGAGAGAGATTTTGGCTAGAAAGTCTTTCAGAATGGTTTTAAAGGAATGGAGGAAGGCTACTGACCTGATAGATACAGGTAAGAATTTTCAGGCCTTAGCAACATGGCATGAGTATAGACCATACCCAACAGATATGATAGGTTTCTGGACAGAGTGGAGTTTTTGGTCATTGGATCATAATGACTGAGTGAGATTATAGTTGTGTAGAATGATATTTAGTGCCAGATAACTACATGGATGAATAATTATATAGGTGTTAAGACCCTGTGTATATGTTAGTTGATGGGGAAGATCTAATCAATTTAGACTTTTTAATTATTACATGGTGGGTTCTGAAAGGGGTACTTGCTGCAAATTTAGCCAATTTATTACAACATTGTTCAACTTTTGCTTTTTCTGATGACTGCAGATTAGTAAGCATATGAATGCCATAAAGTAGTGAAGGGAAGAGTTAAGTAGTGGCAAGAGCAGTTTTAGTCACATTGGTGAGAAAGTTTTTGGCTCCATAAAGCATCCATAGTTTTTGGTGATTTATTTTAATGCAATTTTGTATATGCAGGTCGAATTTAAGATTATCATCCACTATCCTCACTAATAATTTACTATGAGAAGTGATGTCAATGGTTGTATTATCAAGCAAGAGGACTTTAAATGTTGTTTTTTTTTTGTTTTGTTTTGTTTTTTTTGTTTGTTTTTTTTTTGTAGGAGAGGGATTTGGGAAAAAAAGAAAGTAGTTTTTTTTGGAGGGGTAGACATGAGTTGTGTGTAATAGAAAGCCATGTTTCAGTGGCTGTTGAAGCTTCCAGAGTATTTTTTTTTTGGGGGGGGGTATGTGCCGGGTTGTCTGATGTACATATGAGTGTGGAGTCATCTGTATATTGTATTAGACAAGCCTTTGTGTGAATTTCTGGAGGGTGTTGGTGAGAACATTAAAGTGGAGGGGACCAAGGAATAGAGACTTTTGGTACACTGATGATGATTCAGGGGTATGGAAAGAGGTTAGAGTGTCATTTTCCTGACTAATACATATTAGACAAATAGATTTTGAACCGTAGAAGGCTTGGGTGAAATAGACCTAACAAGGACATTTGAAGTAGATGTTTGATGTGACAAACTGTCAAAGGCTTTAGACAAGTCTAAAATAAGGAGAAGACTCATTTGCAGGTATCTCTAGTTTTATTGATGGTATCTATAAAGGTTAGAAGTGCAATGTTAGTACTATAGGAGAGATGAAAGCCATGTTGTGTGGGGGCTAGGAGTTCTTCCTTCAGGAGATAGTTTACAATTGTCTTTGAATACATTGTTCAAGTATTTTGGAGAGGGGGGGGGATAAGACTACTATGGGTCTAAAGTTACTGATGTCTACTGAAATGTCCTCCTTTGTGTAAAAAGGGATAATGTGTAATTTTTTTTCCAGTGAGAGGGAATCTGGGATTTCTGGACTCACCTATTTATAAGGGTTGAAACAGAATAATAAATGCTGTTGGCTGCTACTTTAAAGTATGCACTTGGAAGGTTATCAGCTGAAGTAGAGAATGGCTTTAGTTTGTTTAAGAGCAGTTTTTACAGGATGTGGACACATATTTTAAGGTAAAAGTGGATGTGGTGTCATATGGCTGTTGGTCATGGTTGGGATCAGATGTCAGGGAATCCTTGGTTAGGGTTGCTATACTATCTATGAAAGAAGCCTTGAATTCTATTGTAGTTTCAAGTGGTGAGTTACTGGGAGAGGGATTAGGATTGAATTGTTGGCCGTGATGTAAGGTTACTTTAATGACTGACCAGATTTTTTTAGGATTGTGTGTACTACTGTTCTGACTGTTGTTATAGTATAACTTGATGTCTTCATTTATTTACTTTTAGTATGTGTGCATTTTCAAGATCCTGTGGTGTTTTATAGTTTTACCATTCTTTACACACTTTTTCTCTATCCTGCATTATCAATTTACTCTTTTTAGATAACCAAATTGCAATATTTGTTTTTATACTCTTCCTTCTAGGAGGTGCAAGGCTACTTAGGATATTTAGGAAATTTGTATGCGATTTGTTTACAGTATCATCTAAGGGGAGGATTTTTAGGATGTTCCAGTTAACAGATGATAGGGTAGTAATGAATATTTCTGAGTTAAACTTGGACAGGTTGCATGCTGTTTTATAAACAAGCTGTTGAAGTTGATGTGTGAAATGTCTGGTTGTATAGATTGGAAAATGGTCACTGAGAGAGTCTGACATTGTACCTATGGATCCAGTCTAATGTGGGATTTGATATCCTTCTATAATGTATGGGGCTATTTAGTAGTTGTGTGAAACTGTATAAGCTTATACTGGATGAATGGGAGTTACAGGTCATGTCCAACCAATTGATATTGACATCACCTAAGCATTTTTTCTTGTGGAATTGTTGGGGATATACAATGTGGGATATCCTCCAGTGTAGTTGTATTGCCACCAGGAGGGATGTAAAGAAGAGTAAGACATATTCATTTATATTTGTTTATTTTCAGGAAATTAATAAGAAGCCCTGCCAAACTGAATTTTGGTATTGGTTAGTTGTAGAGAGAAATATGGTAATTGTTGGGAAATATTAAAGCAATAACCCAGTCCTATTTATACTGTCATTACAGGTGATATTATAGCTGGGGAGTATAATTTCAGAGTAGTTTATGTTGGTTTTAAGCCAAGTTTCAGTTATAGGGAGAATATCAGGGTTGTTTTGGGTCATGTAGTTCTGTAGTTTTATTTCTTATGTGACTAATATTTATGGTGGCAAAAGTTAAATTACTGGGGTGGGGAGTTGATCATTGTGGAGATATAGTATTGTGTGGAAGAGAATTAGGTTGATGCTGATTTTGACAGGTGGGGCCAGAATCAGGGTGAATGTCTCCTTCTAGGACAATTTTAGTATATTAGGGTATTACTGTTTTGGTTTTTAGGGAGTATTTTTCCACTTAATCTATTTTGATTTAAATTGAAATGGAGCTAATCAATCTATATTTGGGGTAAAGGTGAGGGTGTCATTAAACAGGTTTGGTGCAATGTGTGGAGAGTTTAGGTAGGAAGTACAGACAGCTGGTTGGGACAAAGTTGGAGAGATGCTGAGACCTATTATTAAGTCATGGAAGGATGAAGGATGGCTCAGTAGGAGGAGAAGCATAGAGGATATGCTGAAGAGTAGCACGATTAAGTAAGGGAATCTGTATTTTATTGATGGCAAGTAGAGTGGAAGTAGGAATCGAGAAAGAAGCAACAGATGAAGGTAGATGAGCCACCAGGTAGGCCCTAGGAGATAAAAAATGGAAGAAGAAGACAACAGAAAGAAACAGATAAATGTAATTGTTTTGTCTATGTTCAAAAACATCACTGTCAGTGGCACAACAGGTAGCACGCTCACCTTGGTGTGGAAGTCTGTAGGTTCTATTCCCATACCAGGTATATCGATTGCTGACACTGCAGTGCAGCAAAAGGGGAGGGGGGTTCTACTCCTGAGTGTGCCATTCTTCAGGTGAGACATTAAACAGAGGCCCCATCTGCTTGAGTTTGTAGTAGATCAGGAGGATGTAAAAGATTAAAAGATCCCACGGCACCCATTGAAAAGAATAGGGGTCTTTTATTTAACACAACAGAAAAACACTATTTACATATTTACATTTTTATAGGCACATATAGATACATTTGTATTTTTTTAATATTTATCATTTTTCTTATAACATCCTCATTTTTATACTTCCATAATTGACCACCACTCATTCTTCCACATCTATAATTTAATTTTTATAATGTAACTGCCAAAATCCATTTCCCATTAAGCAACATTTTATTCAGTCTTTCATTCTAAATAATCCATATTACATTAAAATGAATTTTATCTACCATTCTCACATATTCTTTTTCTTGTTCTCACAATAATTATTCATATTCATATTGATGTTGTTTACATCATTAATATTCTCAAAACATTTTTCTTCAGACTTTTTCCAGATTTTCCCCACTCTGTTATATTAAAAAAAAAAACTCTTTCTCCCCAAAAAATAAACACACTCTGTCAACTTTATTTCTATATAGCATATTTTTTGCGCAACTTATGCTCAATTTCTGAGTGACTTGGTTGGCTACAATCACTTGCATTAGAAGCTGAAGTCAAGTGCAAACTTGCAGTACTGTGTTTTATTCTTCTGTTAAGTGTAAACTTGCAATTTTAAAAGTACTGTATTTTATATTTTCTGTTACCTAATTATTTCACTGAATAGTGTGCTGTGTGTCTCTTTGGAATTGCCTGCCCTCCTTTAAGTCTGTATTTGAACACTCCTCCTGGGTCCATCTCATTTGCTCACTTAACCGGGTACAGTGAGATCATATTCTGAGTCTAATGTTCACTCTACTTAATACAGAGAGAAGATTTGAGAAGGCCAACCCACTAAGGTTCTTCATTCCTCTCTCCTTGCACTTTACTAACAAAAAAAAATTGCACTTTATTCATCTGCTTTTACTGTATTTGTGTTTACTCCTACTTTATTTTGCTTTTGCCTCTTCTTAAAACTACTCAATTTTATTTATTCTGCTGCATTTATTACTGCTTGGTAGTAGCCTGATTAAATTATAACTGTTATTCTAAGTCTTTTGGTTTAAGCACTTGGGGTTTATACTGGTTGTTTTACATTAAGAAAGTTTGTGGTCTGTACTGTTGTGGCAGGACAGGTAGCTTACAGCCTTCTAAGCTGGGAATTGCTGATTGAAGGCCCAGTGTCTGCTATTCTAAAAGTGTATTATTTCTGGTTTAAGCACTTGGGCTTCAGGCCAGTTATTCTACATTAAAAAGGTTTGTGGTCTGCACTTGTGTGGGAGGAGAGGCTGGATTCTGCCCTTCTGAGTTGGGAATTTCTGGTCACAGACTTATTGTGCCTGCTTATTTGAACTGTTTCTTTCTGAAATTGGTGCACCTTGTTGCTGTAGCATAGACCAGATTCAGGACTGCTGAATCTACTTTATTTGTATAACTTGAGCGCTGATCCAGGCCATCTTTTTTGGAGAAGGTTCCCCTGCACCCTAGTGGCAGAAGTGTGCAGTTAGAACTTGTCTGATTCAAGACTGCTGGAACAGGGCTCAGTTTTGAGCTTTTTTCTGGTTAATTGGGTAACTTGTTTAAATCGGGTTGTTTGCTTTCTATTGTTTTATATATATATATATATATATATATATATATATATATATATATATATATATATAAAATTGCACTTTATTCATCTGCTTTTACTGTATTTGTGTTTCTTCCTACTTTATTACTAGGGGCACTGACTACAACTCTGATCTGAGATATATAACAATAAGTATCCTTTTCTGTGCATTTAAAGTGTTTTTTTGATTGTATCTGCTTTATTTTTTGAAGGGAAAAAAAAATATATATATATACTTGTTTTCCCCCCTTTCTAAGCTAGTATAGTCCAGTTTTCAGGTTAGTGTAGAATTCATGGCTGTGTTACAAGTCTCTGTGTTTGCCCATACCTTACTTGGATAGAAGGAAGTTTCTCTGTTCACCTGTGAGAGAGGGGAGCTTTGAGCAGCCTATCTGTCCCTGGAGGAGTGGTATCAGCCCAGAAATTAGTAGTTTATTGGCCATTTTGGGCTAATTTCTATCTCTTTCATTTCCCTGCTATAAAAAACACATTTGCCCGGTTTTGCTCGCCGGGCAGTGACAGTTAGCTAAGGTATAACTATTCCCAGCTCCACAAAGTCTCCTCTTCAATTTTTCCCTTGGAACTAGACAAACTTTCAGCATAAGCACTCAAGCCATTTATTTCTCAGCCTGGCACTTGCTCAAAACTCATAGAAAACACTTATAAACCCTAGCACTAGACCCCCCTATACTGTACAGAAGGACAAGGGTCTCTATTCGACCTTACCAGCCAATCAGTAAAACAGTTCATTGTACCTATCCAAGCATGTCCAAAGGGCAGTTTCAGGTGTACTCTCCAGTAAAACTGGTGAATCTGGGCATTTTGAGGCAATGTTACAACTGCCTCATGTGCACAGACAACCTTCTCCTCCTACCACCAAACACTAATACATGCGAGAGATACAATTATACAGCCAAACTGAAGGCTAAGCTCTCTCAACCCAAGATTGGATCAGACAGTCAAGAGGAGAAGGGAAATACCTGCATCACACCACCAGTCTCATATAGACCCATTAAACCAGCACAGGCAAAAAACACACATACAAACATACTCGGAGGCTCTAAATAAAAATCTGCAAAAGCAACAGAGGCCTCCAAAGCAGACATCCAAACAACCTCCACCCCCCCAACACAAACCATGAAACACATACTTCACAAAACCAGTATGCCATGCTATCACAGCCCTTAAGGCAAAATAACATACCCAACTTACTAGTAATAGGTGACTCTATAGTCAGGTACACTGACGTCCCACTCACTAGGCTGAATAAGGAGAAGGTTATTGTTAGCTGCCTGTTGGGTGCCAGGATCCGACACATAACACAAGCACTCAGGTCACTCCAGAACAAATACAAATACGATTCTGTCACTGTCCATGTTGGTGTAAATGACCTGAGCCGTACCTCCTTGGACTACATGAGAAGAGACATGGAAGTGCTCTCTGATCATGTAGCCCAGGCCAGTATGACCCTGACCCTGATTAGCATCCTGCCCTTACAAAGAATGATACCACGGTATAAAGAAAAAATGATTACTTTCAACAATTGGCTAAATTTCTGGGGTCATTCAAAGGGGATCCAGTGTCTGTCCACCTGGGATGACATGCTCGACAAGCCACGCTGCTTCACTAGAGACGGCTTGCACCTGTCACCCTTAGGCATTCGAATATTGGCCAAGGCTCTTGCCACCCCCATAGTGCCTTTTTTAGGCAAGGCTCAAAAGATAAATCCACCACCGTAAATAGCACAAGTAACAAAAAACTGAGGGTAATGCTACTCAATGCCAGAAGTCTAAACCTCAAAATGCATGCACTCGAGGCACTCCTCAGTATGGAGAAAATCGATATATGTGCAGTAACAGAAACCTGGTTTAAGGTTCCAGAGAGCATCCCAGCACTACCAGACTACAACTCATACCATACATTTAGGCCACAGAACCCGGACCAAAATACAAAAGGCGGGGGGGCGTATCCATATTCATCCAGGATACCCACACATCCAGGTTAGTGGCACAGTATGATGCTTCAGAGATCATCCACATGCAACTAACAATGGGCAAAACTGCAATTTAAATTGTAGCAAGCTTGCTACAGATCACCCACCATGTCCCTGGACCCCCGTTCCGCATTTCTGGAAACACTGGGAAACATAAAGGTCCTACCAAACACCCTAATATTGGGTGATTTAAATTACCCAAACATTAACTTGGAGAACTACTCAAGTACTAACTCCCTTGCCCAACATTTCCTAGAATTTATAAACTCAAATGCCCTGGATCAACTGGTCAACACTCCCACCAGAGGTGACAACATATTGGCCCTGGTCATCACCAATATGGGCAACTGGTGTTCCACACCGGAGGTCAACCCCTCGCTGGTTAGATCTGACCATAAACAAATCACTCTGGATATCCACATTCCGCCCCCACCCCCGGTCAAGGAAACCACAGTGAAAAACTTTTCAAAAGCAAACTTCACGTCACTTAAGACCAAGGTGGAAAGTCTCAAAGCCCCCATGCTAAAGGATAACACTGTCCAAGCTGCAAAATCCTTTACTAATGCATTCTACGGGTACCTACAAGAATGCATGGATTGTGCTATCCCAAGCAACACCAAGACTTACTCCTCCAAGAAAAGGAAACCAGTCTGGTGGACCCCTGCCATAAACAAGCTATAGAACAAAAGGAGAAAATTAGTACAGAAAAGAGCAAAATCCCAAAAAGGGAAGACATCCCTGATCAGTATCAGCAAGAAACTATGACCACTCAAAAATCATCCAAGGCTAGCTTTGAAAGAAAAATTGCCAAGGACTCCAAAGATAACCACAAGGCATTCATTAGCTATGTCAAGAATCTAAGTGGCAATGCTCAGATCTGCTCGGAGTTAGTGCAGAATGGCACAAAGTACACTGAATCAACCGATATCGCCAACATCCTGGCAGACAGGTTCAGTGCAAATTTCACCCCAATCTCACCGCCAAAAGGCACATAACCATACCAGAAGAATGTAGAGCCCCTGAAATCACAGACACTCAGGTTAAAAAAGCCCTCTCCAAAGCCAAAAATACAGCATCAATGGGACCGGACGGTGTCCTAGGCTGCATCCTATACAAGCTCAAAGATGAACTAATCCCTCACCTAAATACACTGTTCAAACTCAGCCTCTCCAAAGGCTACAGCAATGGTTATTCCACTACACAAAACTGGAGCGACAACAGACCCCAGGAACTATCACCCTATAAGCCTGAATAGCTTGGTCTGCAAGGCTATGGAGTGCATCATCATGGAACTCATTAACAGAGACATTGGGAACCACCAAGCACTGTACCCTACCCAGTAAGGTTTTGTTAAGAGCAGATCATGCCTCCTAAACCTGGTGGACATCTTTGAGACAGTTACCAAGGCTATAGATGAGGGAAAGGTGGTACACACAGCCAACCTAGACCTCATAAAGGCCTTTGACACCATTCCCAATTCTGGTATTATAGACAAGCTCACCAGCCTGAACATAAATCCCTATGTCACAAGATGGGTTGCCAACTGTCTCACGGGCAGAACCCATATGGTGAGAGTTGTGGAAGCTAGGTCCAACTCTAAACTGGTTACTAGTGGCATTCCCCAGGGCTCAGTCCTAGGACCCCTGCTGTTCGGCATATACTTCTCAGAGATACAGGCAAGCACAGGAGGACTGTGGCTGACCAAGTTCACAGACGACTGCAAACTAGGGACTATAATTGACTCTCCAGCTGACACAGACATCCTCCAAAAGGGTCTCACTGAGATGGATACCTGGTGGCAAAACCATGGCCTCAAGCTAAATGCCAAAAAGTGCATAGTCATCCCCTTTGGAAAAAACAAAGTACCCACAAACTACCACATAGCTGGTAATCCCCTAAATACGGAAGACGTAATAAGGGGTCTGGGGACCCAAGTAGATAGTAATCTCTCCTTTGATAATCACACTGCCAAAGTGGTTAGAAAATCCTTCTATTTGGCCCACCTAATCACAAAAGGGTTCGCATCCAGATCAAAAGAGGTCATTGTGCCCCTCTACTCATCACTCATCAGACCCATCATAGAGTACAATTTCCCATTTGGGGTGTACCTTACAAAACACCTGCAACAGCTGGAAAGACCACAGAAGTACCTCACCAAGAGGATCACTGGCTTCAAACAGATGCCCTATGCAGCTTGACTGAAGAAACTTCATCTGTACTTGGTTGCATACCGCCTACTCAAAGGTGATCTTTGCCTGACATATAAGGACATGCCCAACCCAGAATTGATGGACATGCTCCACCTAAAGAAAACCATATCCCCTTCAGCCACACGCTGTAGGGATATAAACCTCACCACAACAATAAATAGGATGTACTGGAGGAATAGACTCCTGTCCCAGAGACTTCCCATGCTTTGGAACAAGATTCCAGTCTACATTAGGCAGAGCTCTTCACTAACACTCTTCCAGAGAAACCTTGACGAGTGGATGGGAAACAGAAAGTTTACCTCAGGGATCACTTCAGCGGCTCTGCTGGACAGAGGCACAGGGAACTAATCTGCCAACACATTCTGGCAAGGCTTAGAAATTCCTTTGGGCAGATAGCCTAGTACCTACCTATGAGCCTATGAACCTATATATCCTTTTACTGGTAATCTGTTTATTTATCCCTTCCTCTGGTAAACTTTTCCATGCATTTACATAATAATATTGATTCATCCCATTATTATACTAGTGCCTTCTATCTTTCTCTATATCATCAGTTTTATTTTCAGTGTTAGTATATTTTCTTCATAGCTTTTAATTTCTTCATTTACATATTCTTTTTCCCTTTTTCTTATTCTTATCTCCCAGTACTGTTTGTACTTATATTTAAACATTTTCACTATTAATTTCTCATTCTCTTCCTTTATTCTCTTTAATATTCTATACTAGTTTAAAGAAGCAGTATCAGCTGGATTTAGTAACCCCAGTACCTCTTCATCTTCACTCATATATAACAGATCTTTTCTCAGTGGGTTTAATCTTGAAAGCAATATGAAAGAAAAATACAAATTGCACAATTTTCTTTTCATATTTTTTGGGATTATGTAAACATTAGGCATATATGCTATATTTCCATTTATACAGAATTCACCAGATAAACATTTTTCCTGAATGCTAATCCATACATCCTCCATAGATGTCTGTCATTTCTTTTATTAGACCCTCCAAATGCATCATGACTACATAATTTTCTCTCAAGTTTTATCCCTAGCAAAGACATTTCAGTCATTGAAAAATACACATCCCCCATTGTGTGAACCTTCTTTCCCTCATCTAAAGCCTTGGTAACTGTTTCAAAGAAGTCCACCAGGTTTAGGAAGCATGATCTGCCCTTAACAAAGCCAAAATGGGTAGGGTCCAATGTTTGGAGGTTCCCAATGTCTCTGTTAATGAGTTCCATGATGATGTGCTCCACAGCCTTGCAGACAAGGCTAGTAAGGCTTATAGGGCGATAGTTCCCGGGGTCCGTTGTGGCTCCACCTTTGTGTTGTGGGATAACTGTTGCTGTGCACCAATCTATGGGTACATAGCCTGTAGAGAGGCTGAGTTTGAACAGTGTGTTTAGATGAGGGGTTAGTTCATTTTGGAGCTTGTGTAAGACACAGCCTGGGACACCGTCCGGTCCCATTGAAGCTGTGTTTTTGACTTTGGATAGGGCTGTTTTAACCTGTGTGTCAGTGATTTTCGGGGTTCTACATTCTTCTGGTATGGTTATGGGCCCTTTAGGGGGTGAGAGCGGGGAGAAGTTTGCACTAAACCTGTATGCCAGATTGTTGGCAATATCAGTCAGTTCATTGTATTTTGTGCCATTCTGCACTAACTCAGAGCAGATCTGAGAGTTCCCACTTAGGTTCTTGACATAGCTAAAGAACACTTTGTGGTTGTCTTTGGAGTCCTTGGGAATTTTTCTTTTGAAGCTAGCCTTGGATGATTTTATGAGGGATTGTAGTTTCTTGCTGATACTGATCAGGGATGTCTTTCCTTCTTGGGATTTTACTCTTTTCTGTACTAGTTTCCTCCTTCTATTGTATAGCTTGTTTATGGCAGGGGTCCACCAGACTGGTTTTCTTTTCTTGGAGGAGTGAGTCTTGGTTTTGCTTGGGATAGCACAATCCATGCATTCTTGCAGGTGCTCATAGAGTGCCTTTGTAAGGGATTCAGCAGCTTGGACAGCATTGTCCTTTAGCATGGAGGCTGTGAATCTTTCCACCTCGGTCTTAAGTAACGTGAAGTTTGCTTTTGAAAAGTTTTTCACGGCGGTTTCCTTGATTGGGGGTGGGGGCGGAATGTGGATATCCAGAGTGATTAGTCTATGGTCTGATCTAACCAGCGAGGTTGACCTCGCCCATGTTGGTGATGATCAGGTCCAATATGTTGTCACCTCTGGTGGGAGTGTTGACCAGTTGATCCAGGGCATTCGAGTTTATAAATTCTAGGAAGCGTTGGGCAAGGGAGTTAGTACTTGAGTAGTTCTCCCAGTTAATGTTTGGGTAATTGAAATCACCCAATATTAGGGCATTTGGTAGGACCTTCATATTTTCCAGTGTCTCCAGAAACGCAGAATGGGGGTCCTGGGTCATGCGGTATGGGGGTCCTGGATCATGGTGGATAATCTGTAGCAAGCTACAATTTGAATTGCAGTTTTGCCCATTGTTAGTTGCACATGGATGATCTCTGAGGCATCGTACTGCGTCACTAACCTGAAGGTGTGGGTATCCTTGATGAATATGGATACACCCCCCTGCCTTTTGTGTTTCGGTCTGGGTTCTGTGGCCGAAAAGTATGGTATGAGTTATAGCCTAGTAGTGCTGGGGTGCTCTCTGGAGCCTTAACCAGGTTTCTGTTACTGCACAGATATGGATGTTCTCCATACTGAGGAGTGCCTCGAGTGCATGCATTTTGAGGTTTAGACTTCTGACATTGAGTAGCATTACCCTCAATTTGTGGTTACTTGTGCTATTTATGGTGGTGGGTTTGTCTTTTGAGCCTTACCTAAGAAAGGCACTATGGGGGTGGCAAAAGCCTTGGCCTGTATTTGAAAGCCTAAGGGTGACAGGTGCAAGCCATCTCTTCCAATAAAACATGGCTTGTCGAGCATGTCATCCCAGGTGGACAGATACTGGATCCTCTTTGAATGACACCAGAAACCAATTGTTGAAATTGATCATTTTTTCTTCATACTGTGGCATCATTCTTGGTAAGGGCAGGATGCTACTCAGGGTCAGGGTTGTATTGACCTGGGCTACATGATCAGAGAGCTCTTCCATGTATCTTTATATGTAGTCTAGGGTGGTACATCTCAGGTCATTCACACCAACATGGACAATGACAGAGTCGTATTTGTACTTGTTCTGGGGTGACCTGAGTGCTTGTGTTATGTGGCGGATCCTGGTGCCCAATAGGCAGTTAACCTTCTCCTTGTCCAGCCTAGTTAGTGGGACATCAGTGTGCCTGACTATAGCGTCACCTATTACTAGTGTGTTGGGAATGTTATTTTGCCTTAAGGGCTGTGATTGCATAGCACACTGATTATGTGTCCTTCAGAAAATTCATGCTAAAGCAAAACCTATTACTCTATCAACTTTCTAAGTTTGTAAGAGCAATATTTAAAATCTGTCCCTATTTGTCCCCCCATCATTTTAGGCTTTATCCAGATTTTTTGCTCTAAGAGGTTGAGAGGTATGCATCCAATTCACTAATAGTAATTTATTTTTCAAATTCTTCCTTAACTCATTCTAGATTTTGTTTTATTTTCCATTCTCTCTTTTTTTCTGTCTTTTTACTCTAATACATATTTTCCATATGCTAGACTACAACACTCAATCTGCTCTTGTGTTCCTTTTATCTCTTCATTTACATTTGTCATTTCCCTAATTATACTAATACCCTTTATTATATCCAAATATAGAAATACCCGCTTCCTACTCCCTTGTAAACAGTATCTCTTTCATATGTTTCTTTTCTATATTATAATGCACATTATTCTCTAAATTATGCAATACATTTCTATAAATTTTTCTACACTTCACTTTCTCTTTGTTTCTTACATCACCCTGCCATTAAAAAATCTTTTTTATACTCCTTTTTAAATCTAATGTGCCATTCAGACCAGTTTTTAAAGAAGTCCTTCATGATTATATCATCTTCTATAACTGCAATACTTTCCACTCTCAAATTTAATCCCATAATTTCTCATTTATTCTTTTTATTCCCTTTCCTATTTTAATATACTCCCTTTCTTCCATCACCTCCATCCATATTGCTAAACGGTCTAAAAAAACTGTCACAGCTGTATCATCATCTGCCACTGTATCATCCCTAAGCCTTAAAATAATGCAAAATAATCAATGTCAGATTCAAGTGTCCCCTTCTGTTTGACATGGCTAATTGACAACATTTTATTACTTTCTGCATTTTTTGCATCTTTCCCTTTCTTTTTACATTTTCCCTTTAAATCACAATTAAGGTCCCCTGTAAATATAATATAATTTTCACGTTAACTATCACATAGTGTATTTAATGAAATAGATTATCTCTTTCCTTGCTAGTTATATATCCACGTTGTGTCTTTCGGCTTTTCCCAGTAAGGGGTCACCACAGCGGAACTCCGGTCCACAAATGATTGGCAGTAGATTTTTACATGCCGATTTGCTGGCCCTAGCGCACAACCTTCAACGAAGGTACGCCTATTCACGCATGTCTCCACACAGGAGACGCTCTAGCTGAGAATCGAACAGGACAACGTCTTACTGTGAGGTGACAACGCTACCACAGCACCACCACCACAGTTTGCTAGTTATATATCCATATAGTGCTCTAATTCTGTAAGCTGTTCTCTCCACCTCACATCCACAACAGTTAACCTTCCCATCTTTCCAAACATTATTTCTAGTATTTTCACTGTTTTTACACAAAACAGCCATTCCAGAACAATGTTCACTTCCTAAGTTACATATTATATTTTCACCTCACAATTTTTCTGTTTGCAGTCTTTCTGCACTTGTCAGGAATCTTACATCATCTAACAGAATAACATCCAGATCACATTTAGCTCACCATTCCAGTATCCCTAATATTCCTGCACTGTTAATAATACTATCTACACTTAATGAAAGTACTCTGAAACTATCACTTTTCCTTCTTTTTAAGTTTAGGGGAAACATTTATAGGTTTTCATTTTCTTAGTTTTACTCTTTCCTCAGTTGAATATTTTTTCCTGGGGTTATGTACAAATAATCCTTGACCCTCAGAATTTAATTTTTCACTGGCTAGAACTTTAAAAAATATTAGCATCAATCCTTTCTCCTGACTTCTGTTCCTATATGCACTCTCCCTTCTCATTCCCCCTCCATACTGTTTCTTCTACAGTTTCTTCACATAGTTCACCCTCTCCCTCAGCCTCTTGCTGTCCTTGCTCATGTATGTTTTTCTTTTTCCACTTCTTTTTCATTATTTACTGTTTGCTCTTGCCAATTCATCCAAAAGTGTCCATTTTTTTACACAAGCTGCAATTAGGCACTCACCTTCTTGCTGTATGTCCTTTCTCCTCACATTGGTTACATTGTATGTTGTCACAATCATTAATTAAATGTGAAAAGTCCTCAGAAAAGAAACATAATTTAGGTTGGCCAGCATCTTAGTGTCCCTCTATGACTAGCCACAAAAATAACATTCGGCAAGTGGTTCACCGTGTTTTTTTTCACCTTTTGAAACAGCTTCCAACCTCCACCCTCCATTCTATAAGTCTCTCTCACCTCTAACTTTCATAATATTATCAACAGTTTGATAGACCCTGCATTTTTTAACATTATCTTCTATTTCATCTGTCCTTAACTGCAAAGTAACATTTTTTTAACAATCAGGTTACTACTAGAAAATAAATAATTGTTCCACGATAAATGTCCTTTTTGTTACACAGTTCCAGAAATTTCATTATCAGTCTGTCAGTTTCAAGTGTCCAGTCACAACAATTCTTCATCCCAAATATGTATAAAAGACTGAATTTCTTGAGCTTTAAAATGCAAAACAGTTATCAAATTACAGTGTCACTTTTTGGTCATATTCTCATAGTTGCTCTTCTCTTCCTTTTAAAAGCAATTTTATTTACATTTTGTTGCTACTTTCCTTTTTTCTTGCTGTCACTGATGCATATGTTTTAGTTACTGCATTATCTGCTGCCACAAAACCAAACACCTTTGCTGCTGCCTGCTCTTTTACCCTTTGTCACTGCTGCATAAGTTTTAACTTCTGCGTTCTCTACTTCCACATCATCTGATTCCTTTTCCACATTATCATTCCAAAAAAGGTTATCTGCCATCTCATCCCATGAAACAGAACTGTCACCTGGGTCATCCTGCTTGATTATTAACAGAACATAATCTGCAAGCCCTTCTGATGCCAGTTATGTTACCTGTGCCACTTCGACAGACTTGCTTACTTCCTTCTTCATGGAGACATCTAAACATTGTCATTTGTAACATCCACCACATGGGAATCTTTGTTTACATTCTGAAGATCCATATCAAATAAAATTTTCTCCAAAGTTTCACTTTCAACCTCCAAACTCTTCATAGCTTTTCCCTCTTCCTCCATGCTGCTGCTTCCCTTAGGCCTCTTCCTTGCTGCTGTAGATCCCTCTAACACCATCTAGCAGCTCTGAAGAGTAGGGGTTCTTTATTGAATATAACAGCTTATATACAGTATTTACATTATTCACAATATATACATTATTTACAACTACTTACATCTTACATTACATCATATAACTTCCTATTTCAATTATTTCCTTCCCACTCTTTTTTCCACAAATAAAAATGCATCTTTTTCAAAATTTCTGCTAATACCCATTTCCCATTATATTCCATCTCATTTAATCTTTTTTTCACAACTAAAAACGTATCTTTTTCAAAATTTCCACTAATACCCATTTCCCATTGTATTTTATCTCATTTAATCTTTCATTCCATTTGACCAGCAATACATAAAACAATTTTTTATCGATTTCTTTCACTTCCTTTGTTCTTTTGTTACCATAATACCCATATTCTAGCATGTTCATATTTATGTCTTTTACAATTTTAGAATCATTTAATATATTAATTTCATATATATCCCATAATTTTCTTATTCTTATGCAATTTAAGAAAACATGTTCCATCGTCTCAGACTCTTCACAATGGTTACATACTCTTTCCTGAATTCTTTTATATGGCATATTTGCTTTGATTGGCAGTTTACTTATCATAAATCTTAACATAAGATCTTTACATTCATTCATTTTTTTGCTCCATTTAATACTTATTTTGGCTGAATTTCTTGTTTCATTATCCAAGTTTTCCATGGATAAATATAATAACATTCCCTCATTACATTCCCATTTGTTTATTTCTATTTTTCTATTTGACATTTGTTGACCAGGTTAGTCCAACTGAGCCAGAACCCTTTTTCATTGGAGGCCCAGGGAGAAAAGCTCCACAAATAAGTATGACTACTACAAATACATAAGAAAAAAAGAGAAAAATCAGATACAGAGTAATAATAGAAATAATAACAGATAATAAGTAGTACATGATTAAATCTCAGAGAATAATATACAATCAACATCATTAACACTGGTCTGCACATGCCGTTCCATTATCCTACCATTTTTTTCTGATTTTTTTTCAACACTCTCTAGTTTCAATTTCCATAATAATATTTTATTTTGATATTCTTTAATCATCTCATTATTGACAATATGCTTCCATTTTTCCAATATCTTAAACTTTCCCAAACATCTTTGTATTTGATTTCCATTATATCATTTACTCTGTTCCCGTTTTCTTATTTCATTCTCTTAGACACTTTATACAGATTCAATGAAGCTGCATGTACAATGAGATCTATTAATCCTAATCCTCCTTCTTCTTCCTGCATATACAAAATTTCTCTCCTTGCAGGGGTTGATCTTGATCCCCATATGAATGAAAATATAATCAGTATCAGTTCTTTATCATATTTAGGTGGGATCATATATACTCTTAGCAAATAGGCAAGCTTAACTAACAGAATAGAATGTATTAAACAAACCTTTTTCTTATATGTTATTCTATATGACCCCCAAAATATACATATTTCTCTCATCTCTCTGTCTTTCCCATTGTGTTTCCTTTTTTGTATTAACCCCAAAAGTTATTCCTAAAATATCTACCTCTTCATCATTAAAGTGCATTCCTTCTAACTTTCCCAAAAATCCAATTCCTTTGCTTTTATCATTTTTAATGCTTAGACCAAGCATATTTAAGTACCTGTATAATTTCCTAATTCCTTGTTCCATCCATTTATTTTTAGTAATTATTGCTATATCATCTACATATGTTAGTATAACTGAGAGATACATCCCCTCTATTATCCTATATCTTGCTGTTTTCAGTTCTGTATTAATTATGTGTATAATTTCATTCATAACTAATGCAAATACCTTGTCTTATCCCAAACTCTATTCTTATTTCTTTACTTAACCGTCCATTTAATATTATTGTAATAACATTATTCTCATATACTGATCTTATAACTTATATTATTTGTAAATTACATTATAATATCTTAATATTCTCTATATTGCATTCTATTGAATACTTTGTTTATATCTCCAACCAATGCTTTACTTTCCACTTTTTATTTATAATATCGTCTATTATCTCTCTTAGCACCCATAATAAATCCTGGCTTTTTTCATTTTTTTCCAAAAATCATAGCTTCCATCAGTCTATCCACTTTTTTATGATCTTTTCTCTATTAGTCTCATAACTATTTTATAATCTGTATTGTTTAATACTATTGTCACAAGTTCCTAATGTCTTCCTTCTTTCCTATGAATTTCATAGCCCCCATATATATCTCCTATCCATTTATCAATTTTTTAACCATTCATTCAAAACCTCTACAAAATATACTTTTTGTTAAGTTTTCATATTATAATACATATTATACTCCATTCTATCTAATCCATATCCAAGTCTTTTAAAATTTCATCAAGCTCTCCTATATTTATATTTTTCCATAATCTCATTCTCATTCTTTATTTAACTTATTTACCTCCCATGTTTGCCTCTCTTTTATTTGTCTTCTTAAATATATTTTATATACTGCCCTATTACTTCAAATACCTATTTTTGTGTATTCATTTCCCCCTTTCATTGGTTTACAGTTCTCTTATTACTCTTTCATTTTCTCTCACCCTTTTACTCAAATATGAATAACTACTTCTTTTTTTCCTTGTAAAAAGTACCTATGCTTATATACCGTTTTCTTAATTTTTTCTTGATTCTTTTCATAGATTTCCTTCTCCTTTTCATAAGAATTTTTATTATGTTTTAATATTTCTTTGAATACTGTTTGATTTAAGAACTGATGTTTTTGCTTTTCTTTCTCTCTTTTCATCCAAATTTTTAAAATATTCTCATTTCTACATGATCTTCCCATAATTGATCAGTTGTTTTCCTCTCTTCTTCATTTAAATCTTTTTTCATTCATTCATTCTTTAAATACATTTACCTATCCTTATGTATTCTTCCTTTTCTTTTACTTCTACCCATACAGCCAAATGGCCTGAGAAACCTGTTCCCTTTGTTCTTCTTTTTATAATTTTCAAAGTATCAGATACTATGAAATAATCAATTTCTGTTTTAATCTAATTTCTTTTATATCCAGTGTATATTATCCTATACATATATAACTTTCCATGTTTCATTATTTCAAAAACCATTTTAATGTCATTCCCTTCTTTCTTTCTTTTCCTCAAATCACAATTGAAATCTCCTACCAGTATTATTTCCATATTTACTTCCACATAATTTAGGATTTTTTGGAATATTTCCTGTCTTCCTTATTTAGTAACGTATGCATAAATTGCAATCATTCTGTATACATCCTTCGTATGTCTTACATCTAATATTGTTATTCTGCGTAGCTATACTAAAGTATAATCTAAAATTTCAACTGTTTCATTACATAGTACAGCAATCCCTGAATATCTATCTTTTCTCATGTTCCATACAATTTTCCCAGCCCATAAGTTTTCTATCTGGTTCCTTTCATCATCCGTTAAGATTCTTGTATCCTCTAGGATAATTACATGCATATCAAGTAACATACACCATTCTAATATACCTAACCTTCTTTCAACATTTTTTTATATTATTAACATTTATTAATAAGACTTTTAAGTTCTTCCAAACGTATTATATTTTCATCTTACCCATTATCTTTCTTTTTATTTATTTTATTTTCCTGTCTTTCACTCTTCCCCTACTGAGTTTCTTTAAGCACTTACTATTTTCCAATTACTATCTTCCTCTTCACTTGTTTCCAGTACCAGTTTCTCACTTTCATTATTCTGATTTTCTTTATGCTCTGTGTTTTTATTTTCTTCTTGTATGATATTTTGTTTTTCATGTTCATGCATATCATTTTCTGCTACATCATGTACCTGTTTCTGTATCTGCTCTTTTTGCTTTGCATGTAGCTGAATTACTGACTTGTTTCCCATTTCTCCACATTTTTACACATCAATTCACATTTCTTTGCTTCATGTCCCACCTTTCCACAAATACAGCATCTTTTCTTATCATAATTGCTTATTAAATGATCACTCTTTCCACAAAAAAAAGTTTTCGTCTGTCCCTTATATCTTATATAACCTTTATTTCCATCAACCATTATTATACTTGGGATATGCACAATATTATCTTTTTCCATCTTCAAAATAATGCCACAATCCTACCTCCAATCCATAAGCCTCTGTCGTCATACATTCTTGCATTGTCCATCACTTCTTTGCATACAGTTTTTAAACAGTCTTTCAATGCTTCCTTATTCACCTCAGTTCATAATTATACGGTAATTCTCTTTTTGATTTCTTTATTAAAAGTCTGCACCATATAAATCTTCTCTGGACTATAGTCTTTCTTTTTTTTTTTTCAAACTACTCTAAAAAATCTTCCATATATTGCCCAGTCTCAATTATACTATCACAAAAAGTATCTCCATTAAGGTGAATAAAGGCTCTTACCTCATTAGGTGATATTCCCAAGGCTTCTTCATGACCTCTCTTCCTTCCAGTCTCTCTGTTTGCTTCTTGGCTTCTTTCAATGCATTGTATATGATTTTTTACCTTGTACAGCTTCTTTCACTTCCTCCTCCTGGAGTCTATCCATAATGTTGCACCAAGATGTCACCACTTTGCTTTCTGTTTCACTCTGCACAATCATCTCCTTGAGATCATCATCCCATGACCCTACTGACTGGAGGATTGTAATATAACAGCACAGTCTTGTGTTGACTCAAAAGATTAGACTGGAATAGATCCTATGAATCTTCTATATATCCTTCCAACCTCTTTGATAACTTTTTAAAAGGCTTGACTGCCTTTTCTAATACTTTCGATCCTTCCTTATCTCTTACACATACCTCCTTAACTTCTGACTCCTTCTTCGACTCGAACAATGCCTCTGATGACTGACTATCAGCATTCAGTACAGCAACATCTCCTTCTCAGATCTCCATTCTTACTCTCACTAACTTTCTGCTTCTCTGGGCTGCCTTAATGCTTGGAACAGAAGACAGGAAGTGCCACAACAAAAAGAGTCTCTATACGTGAAAGAGTAGGGGATGTTCCCAAATGTCCTGGCCAAATTTCACTTAATAGTATACATACCACCTCACGTCTCCCCTGAAAATAGCCTAGTGGAACTAACCTGGTCAACAAAGAAAAAATAAAATAAAACAGGTTATTTCTACAAAGGTCTCACCTGTATGTTATACTGCCTGTATTAGGTCTTCCCCTCAAAAGAGTGTCCATTATATTGCTGTTAAGATCTTCTGCCCTGACCTACTTTATATGCTACACTAAGTACTTATAGTAAATATGTTTGAATATGTTATTTCTTTGTTTATATCCACTTTCAAACCATTATAAACTAGATAACATATGACATTGACTTTATATTATATTTATATAATGGTTTAATGACTTTACAACTTAATTATATTTCTTTACACATTGGATTGAATGTTTGCTTCTGCTCAGTCTGCTGAAGCCTATTGCTGAGCAATTTATTATCCAGCTAGTTAATTTTCAGGTCAACAAGCAGTACTTGTTTTTTTAATGAAGATGGGAAAAGGCCATATATCCAAAAGTAAAGCTAGCATATGGATACTAAAAGAGGGTGGACAGCAAACCAAATAGAGTTTTTGGGATGACCAGAACTGGTTCCTTTAGCAGCCATTCCACACCACTGTCAGTTCTGTAATTGCTTGTAACAACATGACACAACCATCTAACTTACTGACATGCCTGTCATACCTGGAGATATAAAATAACTGACTAGTCCCGGCATTTCAGGAATGTTCGCCTTAAGCCAAAATTCAGACATGATGATAATACCACACCACTGTCATTGGTTCTGTAATTGCTTGTAACAGTATGACACAACCATCTGACTTAATGCCATGCCTGTCGTACCTGGAGATATAAAATTACTGACTAGTCCCAGCATTTCAGGAATGTTGGCCTTAAGCCAAAATTCAGACATGATGATAACACTATAGATTAGACTGACACTCCAAACTTCAAACTTCTTGAGTTTAAGCACAATTTCATGTAAACTAATGTGAATTATTATGGTGCCCCTCCTTCCCTGCCTAGTTTAAACCACATTAAAACATTTTTACTGAAATACCTATATGGTACTCTTCAAGCAAAGTCCGAGGAGTCTATAGTTACAGACTGTGCTGGAATAGGAAGGGAACATGGGAGACCTGGATTCAGATAAAGCATCTCTCCATCAAAGAAGTTCATTTTTACAATCCTAAAACTAGGATTTGGATTGACGGGGGGGTGTTCATGTTGGGACCATACAGATTTTAGGTACAACTGAATCGTTCTCTTGTGGAGTCTAGCTAGAGGAACCATGAGTGTCATATATGCCATGAATCCTAAAATCCTGAGAAATTCTCTCGCTTGGACTGAGTGGAAAAACTCAGGAATACATTTAGATATAGATTATTTTTTTCCTGTGGAAGAAAATATCCTTGAAATGAGGTATTTAGGAGACACCCCAGGAAAAGAATCCCAAGAGAAGGAGTCAAAAAAGACTTTTGAATGTTCTCCTAAAAACCTAGTCTATGAAAGTGAACTCTTACCCAAGTGAGAGATTTCTAACACTTTGAAAATCATTCTGCAAAGATAAGCAAGTCATCTAAATTGGGGAAAATGTGAATACAGCGGGGAAAAATGTGAATACATGGCAGTCTGCAATAGGATATCGTTGGAGTTAGACACTTTGTGAGCATCCATAAAGCAGTAGGTAACCCAAAGGGTAATGCAGAGATGTCATAGAGTAATCCACACCCAGAAAACTAGAAAACATTTGAAATCTGATGCTATTGGAATAGGATAATAAGCTTCCTCAAAATCTAGAATCACCAAGAAAACTGAAAGAACTAATAAGAGGTAACAGGCTGTGAAAGGATAGCATTTTGAACTTTGGAACTTTCACAATCTCTTTCAGAAAGGAAAGATCTAGAGCTGGTCTCCATGAGACTTCTTTCTTTGGAACCCGAAACATTCTTGAAAAAGAAAAAGAATTTTCATGTCACAGAAAGATAAAAGGTTCTATTACCCACAAGACAGCAGATACTGAATGACAGGAGGGAAAAAAGACATTTGATCTGTGATAAGGAGGAATCCTGTGAAAAAGAGAAAGGGAATCCCAGTGACATCTGTATCCCTTATGGATCACTTTCAGAACTTTCATTTGTTTACCATCTGTTGCAAAAGAGGGAAATGGTGAGGCAGATTTTGGGGAGATGTAAAGGCTTGAGAATGAGAAGAGGAGGGGGGTCACTTTGCAGATATGCATTCCAATTTGTTGGACTATCATGGTTTCTGGGACACCCTCCCCCCCATGCAGCCTCATGACCATTGATTTTTGAAGGCCTGCTTGCCAGAAGTTTGCTGGGTCTGCTTATTTTGCATTTTATAAAATGGTGCTGCAATAAGCATGAAATATTTAACAAACATGAAGAAGGAAGGCTGAAAAATCGGTGTCAGTCATTGAATCAATTTCCCTGTTTCATCACACTTTTGCATGAACAGCACCTGGTCCAAAAATAACTTCCCAGTCTAAAGAATAATTCAAAATTTCAGTTTTATCACCCTCATGTAAATTTTGAGAACATAACCTTGCAAAGTTTGTCCTGCTCTGGAAGAGGCATCTGCTGAATCATAAGCAAATTCAAAGAATGTTTGATCACTTGCGACACAGACGCAATTAATGTATTCACAGAAGATTTTTCCTCTGAAGTGGAAAAGGTAGGTAGCTATAATATTCATTGTACTCTCAAAAGATGCTACTAAAACGTTTAACACATGAGGTTGACAATTAAGAATTCTAAAAATCTGTGTAGCACAAGTATACATTTTCCACAAACCTATCAAAGGCTTTCCCATCCTTATCGGGGGGGGGGGGGTCAATTAGCATTTACCAAATATTTAGCAGAAGGATGTAACAAGGAAATTACTATAGGGTTAGATCTGGGGTTGCAGTATAAAAAAAATATGTAAGACTGAGGAATTTCATACAATCTGTTTTCTAAGCGGCTGCAGGCTTGCTGTCAGACATGTTGCAGGCTGTAATAAAAACATCCTTCAATTTTGGAAGTACAGGAGGAACAGGAGTGGATTAGGAAATTCCAGTTGAAAAAAAACTCATAATACTTTTTCAAAGAAACTGGAATGTCCTTATGTGCCCACTGGAAAACAGGTTCAACCAAGATATGGTTTCAGAAAAGGAAAATGCTTCCAGGAGACCAGCCAAAGAAACATTCCCCACAGAATCAGTCACCTGAGAAAGAAAAACTGAAGTTGTAGCCTCAAAATCATTTCTCTGTGCATTATACTGGGATTCTTCTGAAAAAGAATTCTTTTTTCTTTTACCAGTAAAATCAGGATGAGAAGTGTCATGCGCCTGAACTAATCCTTGAGCTAATCCCAATAAGTTATTTCTGTCCAGAGTCACCGAGGCAGGAGATGATAAATGTTTAACTTTCTTTTTTTTTTTAACAGGAAATTCTATAGGGGCAAACCAACTCCTGTCAGGAACATCACCCTGGAGAACAGATATCTCAGTCAAACTAAGCAGAGAGTCATTCCCACTCCATCCTCCAGATCAAAGAGTGAATCTCTCATGTCCATTAAGGACATTCCAACAGCTGCAGAGAGTGTGTCTAACCACAGTCTATGGGGGCTGAAGTGGCTATACCAGAGGAAACCAAGGAAGAAGATGATAAATGGCCACAGCAGAGTCGCCCATCTGTGGTTGAGGTTATCTTGTAGCCTGCTGAAGGGGCAAAGGTTGTCTTGAAACGTTCTTCTTTTTGTGGCTGGAAGAAGGAAGAACTAACGAGAGAGGTTCTGAGGTCTGTGCGTGCAGACGTTACATTTATGGCCCATGGTTTATGGTCCCAGCATGTGACGTCCCACGCACCTTACTAGGCTAAGCTTTTGTATATGAGCCATTCGGGCCACCTGATTTGGAGGATCCCTCATGTGAGAATACTGCAACATAAGAACAGAAGGACATCTAAGGAAACAGAAAGTTGCCCCATGGTAAAGCTGAAAATGAAGCCTGAAGTCCAGGTAATAGTGACAACAACAGCGTGAAAAGGTAAGTAATAAAAAGTAGTGTTATCCTCCTATCAATTCCATGAAAGCCCAACATACACTTATCCCAGCCACTGAAAGTAATTTAACCAACATTTTTCTCCAGAAAAACAAAAATAAAGTTCGCTTTTAACATGTTTTCACATAAAAGTTAAAAAGTAGAGCTTTGCAGTTAAAAGTGGCTGAATAGAGATCTGACAGCCCTGCCTCAAAGTAACTTATTTCAAAAGTTTTGTCATAAAATTAAAAAGTAAATTTTTTCCCCAAAGGGAACGTAGTTGTCCAGCAATGGAGAAATGCTAGCCGACCATCAATCCTTGAAAGCCTGCAAGAAGAGCACTCTTCAGCGGCAGAACAGCTCTGATGGACTTGACACACAAAAATGTAATTTTCTACAGCTCTGCTCAATTTGTCAATGGTCTGGGTGCGTGAAAGGTGTCCTTAAGCTTTGGAAGCTGTCTATGAATTGGATTAAAAATATAATTTATGCTATAAATAAGTAGCATGTATGTGTCCTTTTCTCTATAGTTTAATTCTATGTGTAGGCTAATAGTGTTTATTAAGCATAGACTTTCTCTATTTGGTTGCTAGTTCCTGAATTACTTGGGGTGAGCACACCAGTGGTTGTCTGCGGCCGGACCTCATAGCCTTACCTCCCCTTAATGTATGTACTTTGCTGTACTGCATACTAAACACCACTAGGTGACAGCAGACTCACACTCGTCTCACTCCCTTACTGTACTTTAGAATAGCTCGGACTGTTTGGTATCTTACCCAAATGTCAGCCACATTGTATCTTTTAACCCACAGCCCCAAATGCTTGGTATCTTCCCTAAGCAGATCTGTTAATTTTAAACCTCACATACCTTGGCTTTACCATTAGCTCTGTGCAGAAAAGCTGCTGTGTTGCTGATTGGTTTTTGCACATGTCTCCTCACTACTCCTTCTTGCTTCTGCCCACTCCACTCCCCTCCCTTCCCCCATTTCCCACCCACCCCAGCACCTCTTCACTTATAGCCACAACACCACTCCCACTCTGCAAACAACCAGTCATACACAAACCACTCCCACTCTGCAAACAACCAATTACACACAAACCCTCCCTCTACCAAATACCTTTCTCCAGCCTACTTTCCCACTCCACTAATCCCTCCTCTATACTATCTTCTTCCCATGCCACACTGCAGCACAAACATAATAGTACACATACCTGTCATTATCCAATGTATCCCTATAATCTTCAAACTATATCTATACGCAACATGGCTATCAAATCCACACTGACTCTAGCCCTATTAAGCCACCCCCTCTTCCTCTCTTTCCTTCACCATCTCACCATACTCTCCCATATATGTCATTCTCTTTCTTACCATACAACATCCACCTTTCTCAAATTCAAGTCAAACTTCACACCCTATATTTCTCCATACCTCTATAATTATAATGATTCTCATACATTTATAAGAAAACTTGTTTCTGATACATCTACTGCAGCCCACATACCTGCCATCCCAACCCATAATTGCTACCCTGCCCTCAACCCTAACTCTAAAGGTTCTAAACTTCATTCCACACTTCTACTTCAACTGCTTTCAATCCTCCTCTCTGGTGACATTCATCCCAACCCAGGTCCCTCAAACTACCAGAACAATAACTCACCCCTACCATCTTCTCTCTCTACCCATAAATCCCTCCTATTTGCCACAATAAACGCCCAAAGTTTATGCAATAAATTAGCTAACTTCCATGCCTGGCTATCTTACAATCAATCAAACATTCTTTCTATCTCCAAAACATGGTTAACACCTCATATAAAAGACCCTGAAATCACTCCCCCAAACTATAGTATTTTAAGAAAGGAAAGAACCCAGAATAAAAAAGGTTGTGGAGTAGCATAACTTTACTCATCTTCCCTAACAGTTACCCCCTATACTAAAGCTATACCTTAATTTGCTACAGCTGAGGTAACCTTGGCCCTCCTAAAGATTAATAACAAGAAAAGCATATGCATAGCCACCCTATACATCCCCCCAGGAAATAATATTACCATTCTTGAGGATATTCTCTCCTGGATCTCATCTAACATACAACATGAGACTATAATCCTTGGTGATGTTAATATCAACTGGGCTTCCATAAACTCCCCCACAATCTCTCAGAATATAAACCTCTATAACCACCCAACTAATCAACTCCCCCAGTAGACCAACAAAAGGTGGTACTTCAGGTAGTATTCTAAACTGGATACTAGTTTCCCACCCCCATATTATCTCTGACAGTGGTACCTTACCTGACTCTCTTAATGACCATCTCCCTGCCTTTGCTCATCGTATCCCTTCATCTACATCATGATATTATCTCAGTCTGTTGTCTGAAAAGCTTCAATGCTCAAACCTTCTTTAACTCCTTAAAACTCATGAACTGGAACCCTCTAAAACCCTTCCTCTGGACAATGCTGTTACTTACTTCAATACCTCCTTTCTTAACTTTCTTAACAGCTTCTCCCCCCTCAGATCTAAAAGGGTCAAATCCAAAACTAATCCATGGCTTTCAAAAGAAACTATCTCCCTCATGCGTCTCCATGATAAACTATGGAAACAATACCAAAAACATGTTGTTGTTGTTGTATCTTTCGGCTTTTCCCAGTCAGGGGTCGCCACAGCAGAACTCCGGTCCGCTAATGATTGGCAGCAGATTTTTACATACCAAGTTGCCAGCCCTGACGTACAACCTTCAACGAAGGTACGCCCCATTCACGCATGTCTCCACACAGAAGACGCTTTAGCTGAGAATTGAACGGGACAACGTCTGGTTGTGAGGCAACAATGCTACCGCAGCACCACCACCGCAGTATATAAAACTCCCAATTCCTTAGCCAAATACAAACAACTCCGCAACAGAGTAAAAAAAACAAGTTTCCAAAGACCGAAAATCCTATTACTCAATACTACAAAATGATCATAAATCAAATCCCAAGAAAGTCTGGAACAGCATCTCTACTCTACTCTACTCTACTCCATCCTAGAAAAAAGGAGAACTCCTGCCCAGATCCTAACTCTTCTGATCTAGCCTTGGCTACACAATTTAACTCTTTCTTTATAGATTCAGTAGTCAAACTCACCAAGTCTTTTACTAATAATGTAACAGGCCAGACCCCATCTCCTTCCCCAACCCCAACCCTTTCCAACTCCACCTTTACTCATCACCTCCCTTTCTCTTTTAAACCTATTCCTGTTAGCACCATAAAAAAAACTCCTGCAAAAACTGAAACCTTGTTCAGCTGCCCCAGATGAACTTCCATCTAACTTTCTCAAACTAGCCACTGATGGCATTGCCTTTCCCATCTCTATCCTAATTAACCATTCCATCCAAGAAGCCTATGCACCCCTCCTCTGGAAACAAGCCTTCATTATTCCCCTTCATAAGGGAGATAACAATACTGAAATCTCTAATTTCCATCTTATAGCCATCTTATGTCCCATCTCTAAGATTCTTGAAAAATGCATCCAACTACAGCTCCTATCCTATCTCTTGCACAACCAACTGCTGACCTTTACACAACATGGTTTTAAACCAGGACACAGCACCACCACTGCCCTTCTCTCTTTTCTAGAAACTGTTAACCATGCTCGTGACTCTGGCAACATTGTATCCACCTTTCTTTTAGACTTATCCAAAGCCTTTGATACTGTATCTCATAACCTTTTCTTGTCCAAACTTTCTCAGCTTAATCTTTCCTCCTTCTCCATCAGCTGGTTTTCCAGCTACCTTTCAAACAGACAGCAAGCAGTCAAATGGAAAAAATTCTATCTCTTCCTTCCTCCACACTCTTACAGGTGTCCCACAAGGTTCCATACTTGGCCCCCTACTGTTCAACATCTTCATCTATGACTTTTATCACTGTATTCCAAATGCTAAGCTAATCCAATGCGCCAATGACTCCACCATAATCTGTTCTGATGCCACATCCTTACCCAGGCTCTTGAAACTTACTCAAGATGTATTCTCTTGTACTGAGTCATGGATGATGAATAATCACCTTGCCCTCAACCCTTCAAAATCCAAAATCATGATATTTACCCCTTCTAATTCTTTCAAAATAGATAAGCTCTCTTTTTCTATAACTAGCCAAAACTCGACACCAGTCGAAATAGTTCCCCACTCAAAGCTTCTAGGAGTAATTATTGATGATCAACTATAGTTCAATGTCCACATACAAACTAATATTAAGAAAACACATCAAAAACTGGGCATGTGTTACCGCCATGGTCGTTATCTCATTTCTTCAGCCAAGCACACCCTCTCTACCACTTATCTTATTCCCACTCTTATGTATGGTACCCCTCTTCTTATCACCCTTCAATACTGTCTAAAGTCTAAGCTTGCTTTCTGCTATAATAAAATCTATAAGTTCCTCCTCCCACCACTGCAAGGCTCTCCACTCCTTGAATTGGTTGGAACTCCCTAACTATCTCTCCTATATTCAGCTCTCTATTGCCCATAAGCTCATCTTCAAACCTTTACATTGTCCTACACTTTCCTCCACCCTCAAAATGCATCAGCCCAGCAGACTTCTTAGGTCCAACAACCAAAACCTTCTAGAAGTGTATAAGCCTATATGGACCCCAGGGACACTTCTATTATTTTTCTCTCTAGCACAACTTTGGAATTCCCTTCCCCCACAAATTAGAACCATCAACAACCTTTCCTCCTTCAAAAAACAGCTTCACTCATGCCTTTCTTCTCATTGGGAATGCTCCTCTTCTCATCCCACCTGACTTCATCCACTACATTCCTACTCTACATCACCCTGCTTCATCCTAACTCTCATTTCTGCTATATATTTCACTTCTTCCTCTGTTGCCTCTTACTCATCCCAAATAACATGGAATTATAAGGTCCTTTCCTCCTCAACACCTCCTCTTAATTCTTACATAATTATGCTCCATTAATGCCGACTCCTATATACTTTTACTATTTCATGTCCTGTCATTTTTTTCCTCAGTATACTATAAATCTGTTGCTTTTACACTTTATACTAGGTATAAGTAACAAACTGCCTTGATTTACACTGTTAAATATGTACATAACTCATATTTATATCCTCAGTATACTATGTCCTTGTTCCTTTCACACTTTAAACTAGGCAAAAGTGACAAACTGCTTTTACTTCCACTGTTAAATATGCATATAAGTTACAAACTGTTTTTGATTTTTATTAATGAACTCTGTATAAACTATAGACTATGACTGTACTATAAAACTGTGATTTGTATTGTAACACTGGATTAGGAGCTTTTCCCCTCGGGCCTCCATTGAAAATGGGCTAATTTTTGGCCCAATGGACTTTCCTGGTAAACAAGTGGCAAATAAATAAATAATAAATAATCAAATTCCTGTTAACACTTAATAATTCTGTTTAGTAAACTGACCATGTGAAGAATCTTCTTTAAATAATTATTCATGAAAAAATAATTGTTCAACATTCCTAATGAAATCCATAGTACAAGAACAGCTGTTGCACCATCTTGAATTTCTAGTATTTTACCAAATATTTGATAGTGTGAAAGTAACATGACAAAATGAAAAGCATTGTTGATTCCTGATTCTAACAAAGTATGTAATGTTATAGCTGATTTTAAGCCACCATCTTTCTGCCACAGAGTACTGCACAGCAAATGGTATGATTAAATTCATCTCTTCGAAAATGATAGTCCAGTGTGTGTGTGTGTGTGTGCATGTGCGTGTGTGTGTGTGCTTCCAAAGACATTGTAAAAGTAGGGTTAGGCTGTCCAGGAACTCTTTGTTTAGAAAGAAAAATCATAAGCTTGCAGCTACTAAGCCATGATTTGAAAGATTCTTCCTGGGAGGAGCCAACTAAGATGGCTACCTAAACATGAGCTCTAGCTCAGCCTAGGAAGAAAATCTCAAAAAACAAGGAAAGAAAGAGAAGTGAAATAAACAAATGAAACAGTGTGCCAAAACAGGGGCATCCCTTTATGGGAAAGCAAAAAGAATGAAATCTGGCAGCAGATACAGGAAAATTGATCCAGATGCTGGAAAAAAAACTCAAAAGATATAGTTTTTTTTTTTTTTTTTTGAGGGAAGCAGTACAGTCCCAACATCAGAAAATTAAAAGAATACAAGAAGAGCAGCAAAATGTAAAGACAAAAACACAAAATTCAGACAAACAACTGGCAAGGTGCATGGAAGGACTTAAAATCCTGAAGAATGAAATGGAAAAACTGAAAAAGAGATTGATTTGCAAGAAAACAGACCAAGGAAGAACCTTAGAATTATTGAAAATAGGAAAATGCCTAGCAAAGAATTATTCATTTTTATAAACCCTAATAAAAGAATGTATAAAGTCCCCAACAACCTAGACTTGGAAGTGAGCAAAATACACAGAATGGAGAACATTTACAGGCCCAGAATTAACTCATGGAAAAAAGGGGATAAAAGAAGGAAGGAAAAAGTCTAAAACATGAAGTTAAACAATATTGAACAAAACAGCTACTGTTATCCCACTCTACAAGGGGGGATCAACCTTGAATCCTGGGAACTATTGTCTCATCAGTCTGATGAGCCTGATCTGCAAAGCTATGGAGTGCATTATCATGGAACTTATAAACAAAGACAGTGGCAGCCTTCACACACTGGACCCCACCCAGTTTGGTTTCGTAAAGGGCCGATCTTGTCTCCTCAACCTGATTGACTTCTTTGAATCAGTCTCCAGAGACGTGGACAAGGACAAGGCTGTCCACACAGTCTATCTGGACCTCTCCAAGGCCTTCGACACCATCCCCCACTCTGGACTCATAGATAAACTTACTAAGCTGAGCATTAATCCCTACGTCACTCGATGGGTTGCCAACTGGCTTACTGACAGAACCCACACTGTAAAAGTAGCCGACTCAAAATCCAGCTCCAGACAAGTGACAAGTGGAGTACCTCAGGGTTCAGTCCTGGGACCACTCTTGTTTGGCATCTACTTCTCTGAAGTACAGGCCAGCATTAAGGGACTCTGGCTAACAAAGTTCGCAGATGACTGCAAACTGGGAGCCATTACTGAATCCCCAAATGATCTGGATATTCTAAAAACGGGCCTTACAGAAACAGATGCTTGATGCCAGAGCCATGGGCTCAAGGTCAATGCCAAGAAAAATATTGTTATCCCCTTTGGGAGAAACCATGTACCCATAAATTACCACATAAGCGGTAGTACACTAAACACCGAAAGTGTGATAAGGGACTTAGGGGCACAGGTGTACAGTGGTCTCACCTTCAATAACCACATCGCCACAACAGTCAGGAAATCCTTCTATGTGGCACACCTCATCACTAAGGGCTTTTCATCCAGAAAAAAGGAGGTCATTGTCCCACTGTACTCATCCCTCATTAGACCCATTATAGAGTAAAATGCCCCATTTGGTATGTACCTCACAAGACATCTGCAACAACTGGAAAGGCCACAGAAATACCTCACTAAAAGAATCACAAGCCTAAAGCAGATGGCCTATGCTGACTATCTAAAAAAACTCCAGCTATACTCTGTCGCATATCGCCTACTCAGAGGCGATCTCTGCTTAACATACAAGGCCATGTCAAACCCAGAGCTGTTGGACATGCTACACTTAAAGAAATCCCAATCCTTCAGAGCCACATGTTCCAGGGATCTAAACCTTGTCATCACAATGAACAAAACATGCTGGAGGATAGGTTCCTGACCCAGAGACTCCCCATACTCTGGAATAGACTTCCCATACATGTCAAGCTGAGCGCCTCTTTGGCCCTCTTCAAAAAGAACCTTGACGATTGGATGGGAGATAGGAAATTCACCCCGGGGATCACGTAAGTCACCCTGCTAGACAGGGGTCCAGGGAAGTAAATATTCTGGGAAGAAATAGCCAGGGAATTGTTATGGCTAGGCTTGTATAGGCCCTAGGGCCGATAGCCTACTACCAACCTATGAACCTATGAAAGAGGTGTTAGAGAACATATACGATGGGGCTTGAGAACACAGTTTGGGAGAGGAAGGAATGGGGCAAAGAAATATGGGAAGAGGAAAGAAGAATCTTCACAGAGAAGGGATGTACTGGGGAACATCCTCAATAGGAATCAAAGTAACAGTGAAGAAAGGAGAGGAATGGGAGGGAATTTGAAAACAACTAAATGGATCGTGGTGGACAAAAATCAAAAGAGAGGAAGTACCAAGAAAAATAGGGAAGAACATCAGAAAACTGGAGACAGAGACTACTAAGGTAAAGGAAGTGAATAGAAATGGGCTGGTTGAAAAGGAAAATTGTGACATTTATTAATCTATAAAGATGTCAGACAAGAAAGGAGAAGGAAAGGCAAAAACAAAGGAAATGCTGGGTGAGAGAGAAAGGTGAAAAGCCACAGTGTGGGACCTGGTAAAGGGCTCAAAGATCATAACCACGGGATGGGATACACATCTAAAAATACTATAAAATACTAGAAATTCAAAATACACATCTGAGAATACTATACAGGCAGTATTTAACACCGACTAGAAAGAAAAAGGTAGGTCATGGAAGTGATGTTAAGTGTAGGAGACAGGGTACTGAAAAAGCAAGAATAATGCACATGTTTTGAGAATATAAATGCTCACAAATTGTGAGAAAGAGAAAGACAAGAGAGACCAAAAAATCGGAAAAGATGCGGGAGAAGAAGTTCCAAAACAGATGGGAGATGTGTCTATTAGGGATGGAAACAAACCAGGACTGCATAGAAAGGCAAATAAGAAAACAAACATTTGTTTTGGAGGAGGAGTTAAATCTGCAATAGCAAGCAAATGGACAAGGTAAACAAGCACATAGATATAGTAACATAGAATAAACAATGTTAACATCCTAAGGAAAATAATAATGGAGGTAAAACAGTGACAATGTAGGGAAAAGACACTAAAAGTATATTACAGACAGGAGAGAGGTATAAAATCAGGCTATGCATGGACCCAGAACCCGTCAGATATCAGAAAACAGCAGAACAAATCAAGAGGAGCAATTATTAAAGCTGTAATCTGGGAAGATACTAAAAAGGGGGCGATATAACAACATGGTAATGGGAGGATAACTATACAAGCAACAATCATGGAAAACACTAAACAAGAGTTCAGTAAATGGTTAACGAAGACAGGGAAGTATGTAACAGGAAAGTCAGAGGGTAAGCGTAACACACAAGTTTTGCAGAAATTGAGACAGAGAGTAGATTAACAAAGACAAGAAAGGATGTGGGGAAGAAAATGCAGATAATCAGAATGTCAAATGTGGAACTTTATTTTTTTTCCCTGTCTATTTACATATCTGTATATATGTGTATATGTGCATGTCTATAATGAATACAATCAGGGCTGGCCTTTGGTCAAATGGTGTCTTAGGCAAAAGGGCATCCACAGTGCCCCCCCACACCACCCAGTGCCCCCATCCTGGTCTATCTACACCATCTAGAGTATTTTTTTCCTTCATTTTTCTCACAGTTTGTCTTACTCTTCAGTTTTTCTTGTATTAATTCAACACATTTTAAAGAAACCATTTCTTTACTACAAAAAATAAACACATACATACTGGAAAAGCATCCGTGTTAGACCGGCTCCCTATGTGGCCACGTAGTTGACCTATGCCTAAAGCCACCTATGGATACAATATGTACAATTAGATGATGTTCTTATGCAGTTTTGTAAACAAAGTTGATACATTCTGATATGATTGTATTATTGGTGCTTATACAAAGAAGCATTGATTTTAAGGCTGTGTTTTGAAATGTACAGCTGCAGAACTGCGACAGAAATAGCTACAATGCATTCTTAGAGTAAGTGAGCTATGACAAAGTTTATACTGAAGCAAAAACATCTACTCATCTATAATGTAAACTCATCTTTGAACTATAAAAGCTACTGAAAACTGCTCTAAAGCAATGAAAGCTAATGAACTGTGACCTGAAGGATGCACTGCACTTGCAATTACTGAAGTGCGACTTTAACCAAGTTTTACACTGTCAATTACTAAATACATTGAGGTAAAGTTGTTCAGTTTTAAATTCCAGGCTGTGGGGCTGTTTGCTGTCTGTTATTTGAACACTAAAGTAAATGTTATTTCGAACTGTGCACTGTAAGACAGATTGTTGCACCTTAGTATTTATGGCATCAGGTCTTTTTCCATTAATTTAACTCATTTGTGTCTATAGCACAGCTTGTGCAATCAATTGTATTTCTCCTATGGCATCAGCACAAAACCCTGTGTGTCCTTATCACTCACTCCTTTACAGAGTATATGCACGTTGTTTTTCTACTAAGCATTTCTTTATACTTAAACAAATGCAGACGATGATGAGTGGTGCATCTGTAAGCCAGTTCTTACTTTAGTGTTCAAAGATCACTTCTGGCAAACATCAAAGATCGAAACAATACTAATTTCATGAACTGTAATCATACTTTGACTTAGGAATGGGTCCTTTCCCATTATGGTATTAGAAACCCAAAAGATTAAAAGAGACAGAACCATGTTTTGTTTTGTTTTTCAATATAAGAACTTCGCTCCAACTCTTGCAAACAGGATGAAGTCGTTTAGGGATGTCGACAGATGCCACAGAGATTTCTGCAGCTAACTGGCTAATAGAGCAGTGACATCAGGCATCTTTTTATTGTTCATTTTAAAAGAGAAATGGAAGGTCAGGGGGTGGTTGAACATTATAATAATTACTTCAGTGCTTTATTTTTTGGACTAGCTTTTTAGGAAACAGCACAGAACACCTCAAGATATCAGCCCATTATACATCTTTTACGCTGGTATGTGCAGGTATTTCCAAAGGCTATATTTGCTATATCATCTGTCCGGTTCAATTCTCAGCTAGAGCGTCTTCTGCGTGGAGACATGCATGAATGGGCGTACCTTCGTTGAAGGTTGTGCATCAGGGCTGGTAACTCGGCATGTAAAAATCAACTACCAATCATTAGCGGACCGGAGTTCCGCTGTGGCGACCCCTAACCGGGAAAAGCCGAAAGACACAAATCAGATAAGGAAATGTGAGGGTAGAAAAAAGTGCCTTTTGTTTAAAGAATTCACATTCCTGTCTCAGACTGATGTTTTCTTGGTGTAGCTTGCAGCTCTCTTGTTTTAAATGTTGCTTTTGCACATTTATCAAGACCAAATGGCATTCTTATATCATCTAAGAAAGTTTTGGCCACTTCCAGCTCCTCATCTGATGAACTATACAGTTTTAAATCATCCTCAAAAACAGCCTGAGAAGTCATTATACTGTGTTGTTGTCTGTGAGTCAAGTTGTAACCATGACCTAATCTTTTAAGTAGACAGCTTAATGTATCAAGGGCAAGACAAAACAGTGGTGATAGAGTCATACTGGAATATCCCCCTTCAAATTTTTATCCCTGGGATATTAATTTGTTCTTTATCATGGCTTAGCTGCAAAGTGGGTTGCCACTATATGGTCACTGTAACTGATTAATGTACAGTGTATCTTATACATCTGTAAGCACTCCTCTATCCATGAATGTGGAAAGATGTCAAATGCTTTTTTTTTGCAATCTATCCCTGCTTTACTTTAGATTCTTCACCTTTTCACAATTCTCCATTATGACTTTAACAAGAAATGATCTTTTGTTCTATATGTCTTTCTTTTATTACCCTTCTATTCTAGTTCCATGATTGAGTTTTCTTCTAAATGTCTATAGACTTTGTCAGCATCAGTTCTAGTATATAGTTTATACATCGTCAGAAGGCAAGTTATTGGTGTATAGTTTTTAGGATAGCTTACAGGTTCACTCTTAAGGAGGAATATCATTTTTCCTGTTGTTAACCAGACTGGTGTCGATTAAGGGTATGCATAATAGTAGTTCTTACTTGGGGCTAAATCTTCATGTAATGATGTTACTACTTTTATCCAGATATCAGGTACTGAATCGGATCTATATTATGACGTTGAAATGTCGTAATATTGAACACCTAAAGATCGACAAGCATTCATCAAAAAGCATTTCCACAAATCGATGAATACTTACAGGGCAAACAAATACTTGCCCTGCAATACAATGTAATGAACTAAACCTAAAACAAACCCTCCCATTTGGGGGGGCTGTGCTCCCCACACCCCCCTAATTAAATATACCAACTCCGAGATCGCACTACAGTGGAGGAAAGAGCAACATTGTGTAGTTGGCCAACTACATCTTTGCCCTGTAAGTATTCATCAAATCACGCAAATGCATTTTGATGAATACTTATTGATCATTAGGTGTTCGATATTATGACATTTCAACGTTGTGATATAGACCCACTGCATCTGGGCTTGGGGTTTTCCAGTTAAGAGCTTTTCTTAATTTTATTTCAATTTCTCTAGCTGTTACTTCACCCCATTCATTATCCTGCACATTTGAACTTCTTATTGTTTCTTTTACTTCTTCCATCCATTCAGCATCTTTGCTGTGTTCCATAGCGTCTACATAGATATTTCTCCAAAACATGTCTATTTATTCTTTTTTTTGGTGGTGTTTCTGTTTCTTTTCCTTTGCTTCCTAATTCTCTATAAAACATTTTTGCATCATCAATGAATTGCTTATTTTGAACTTTTCCTTTATATTTATCTGCAGGCCTTCTAAGTTTTTCTGCCTTTGCTGATATCTTTAGTTTATTATTTGCAATAGTGTACAATAGATCCTGGTCTGTTCTAATACTGTGCATTGTTTTTATCACATCTGTCTTCCTAAATATGTCTGTTGATCTGTTCCCTCTTCTATACTCCTCTGTCAATGACAGTTCTTGTCTTAATTGCTTTACAGTTTTCTTTATTGAATACTTCCATAATGGTATTTAATTTCTTCCCTTCATTTTCCTTATTGCCCTGTATTTTTGTGGTAAGACTTTAACTGTTATTAATTCAGCTGACCAGTTATATATCCTATTTACTTCTGTTATATCACATGAATTTCCATTAATAGTTTTGATTACTGTGTTCATTTATTTTATCAGACTTCTAACCTTTTGGGTCTTACTGACTTTCTGTAATCTATTTCTTTCATTGATCTTAATATGTCTATCCATCTCTATCAAATCAAGCAATTATTTACTTAGATATTTTTGTTCTAAACTGAGGGCACATTCTTTATCCTCCTTTGCCTGCAGGCATTCTACAGAAAGTTACAGAACATCTTCTTGGGAAATATTCTCTCCATTGCTCTTTCATTTGAGAACTCACTGGCCTATCATTCCACAATATTGACTGTGTCAGAGTTGACACTGTTTCCTGGTCCTTCCCTTGCTGTGCAACTCCAAATTAACTTTTGTAGTGGTTTCCTATTGAAGGTCCAGAGTATCTTCATATGACAATTGATCAGATGCTTCCCATTCTACCTGTTTCTCCTTAATTTCTTAGCACTTATCTCTCTTTACACCCACTTCGATCTCTCAGAAGCTCTGATCAACATATACTTCAAATTTATAAACCTAATAAATCTATTGGGCAGTATCTCTTCAGCTCTTCTCTTGCCTCCCATTGGAACAAACTTCCACTGCCCTTGAGAAATATCTCCAATGTTCATGAAGTTAAGAAAATACTAAAACTGCTTCTTAATAGTACCTGCTCTTGTCTCTGTAACCATCCACCTTGAACTCCTCCCCTACTCTAGCTCTGCTTCCTTCCTACTGCCTTCCCTTTGTTTCTCTTTTATCTTCTCTGTCTCCTTACTCTTTTCTTATAGTTATACTATCATTATTACTGCTGATATTCTTATATTTCTTGTCAATATTTGTCTTGTACTGTATCTCATTTTATTCTTACTGTTGTTTTTGTGGAGATTTTCTCTCTGAGCCTCCATTGAAAAAGGGTTATGCCTAGTTGGACCATCCTAGTTAACAAATGTCAAATAAATACATACATACATACATAAATTTGGGGACTCACTGTTCCATCATGCTCTGACATTATTAGTGTTGGATTTTCCACACTAAATCCTTCACTTTGCAGGTAATCCATAACTTCACTTTCTATTTATTTAACCTCTCTATTACTAATCATCTTTTCTACTTTCCTCCT